>NW_010405191.1:4391-7551 GCF_000710305.1 Buceros rhinoceros silvestris | reverse complement strand
GGAATGTATGGACCTCTGCCTAGGGTGATGGGTTAGCAGGGAATTTGTGGGTTGGGATTAGTGGACAGACCAAGGTAGGTGATGCTGTGGTGTGTGTCCACTACAGACCACCTGATTAGGGAGGAGTAGATAAGGCCTTCTGCAGACAACTGGAATAAGGCTCATATTCACAGACAGTGGTCCTCATGGGGAACTTCAACTATACCAGTATCTGCTGGAGGGACAGCACAGCAGGGCACAATCAATCCAGGAGGTTTCTGAAGTGCTTGATCACAACTTCCTGACACAGGAGTTTGAGGACCAATGAGGACAGGTGCTCTGCTGGACAAGGAAGTACTGGTCAGGTATCTGCAGGTTGTGTCCATGTTACAGATATCCAGTAAATAGTATACACATGTGGTCTATAACTATGTTATATATGTTCCTGAACAACCCTCAATTTAATATTTTGTTAATTAAAAGAGGAACCTACCTCTACAGGAATAAAATAAAACCACTGGAAAATCAACAGTTAAATATTTTAACATGGAGGATACTGAATTTGGAAGAATGCTTTGTGGTACAATTGGATATCAGCTAAATATATTTCCTCAGAATAAATCTCTTAGAACATTCAGTTTCACTCTACCTGAAATTAAGATTAAATATGCCAAATGGCTTCCTCCAAAACAAACTGAGTGAAAAGGTATATAGCTGAGATACGTTGCTTACGTATTTATTGGTGATTTCAGAGATGTTTCTCAAATCCAGTCCTGTTCTCACAGAAATCTAAACCTACATCTCCTACTGGCGTTCTAGACATCAGGGCAAGCCAGATCACGCAGCAACTGAGATCATCTCCTTAAGTGGCACACCCTGGACGTATAAAATTACAGAACACTTGATCTTCAGTGTCCTTCAGGAAGTATATAGCGCCCTAGTGATGGCACACTGAGTCACAGAATAGTTGATGAGGTTAGAAGGTGCTCTGGAACATATTAAGTGCAGCTACATGCTCGAAGAAGGATCCACTAGATTGGGCTGCTGAAAGCTGTGTCAAGTAAGACGAACAAAGATGGAGACTCCGCAACTACCTTGGGCAACCTGCTCCAGCATTCGACTACTGTTCTTATTGAAAAGATTTGTATATTTAAAGAAAATATTCCAGTTTTCTATTTATATTCATTGCCTCTTTTCTTGGATATCTCAGAAGAATCTGGCTCCACCTTCTTTACTTTCTGCTCTTGTATTGGTTTAAGATACAACTGGTTTGGTTTGTTTTAATTGATGTAGAAAGCAAACCAATTACAGTATTCCTCCCTCTGCACTACACCTCACTGGCTGCAGAGCTTCTTGATGGGACGATGTATCTTTAAGAGCTGCGTGCAAAGGCAGAGACCACATGCCTTTTCAGTTTGCCATTACTGCAGTTGTTACCATTGGCTATGGTTGCTGCTGAGAGGACTGGGCAATATCGCTTGCTGCTGACTGGCCAACCTGCTGCTGCCGCTCGACAGGGCTCCTGGTTGCTGGCCAATATTGCTGAGGCTGCAGCTTTCATCCTGGAGCCACCCTGCTGCTGCCTGCTGCAAATTCCTTCTGCTGCTTCACCCTGGGGGCACATCACCCTGCAATCACCCTGTCCTGATACACACCACCAGCCTCTGCAGCCACCATTTGCTAGCTTCTGCTCCCAGCAGGACCCAGTGGAGGCCAGCCCCAGTCCCTGCTGCATGGACCATCGCCCATTAAGTGGTAGTTTGTTTTGCGGTTTAACCCCCGACACACCACATCCTTGATCTTTGTATATATTCGTTAATCCCTTGTTGTTGATTGTTGTTTGTATAATATCATTTTGTTGTTATTAAAATCAGTTTAGTTTCCAAAACTTAAGTGAGGCCTCACTCACTTGGTTTTCTTCTTTTCCTCTTGCCTCTCTCCCTGGCCCTTTTCTCCTGAAATGAGAAGGCTGATTGGAGAGGGAAATTGCCCCGTGATTTGGCCTTGCCTCAACCAAACCGATGACAGCATCCCCTCAGGTGATGAGATGCTGGAACAGGTGGCCCAGAGAAGTTGTGGATGCCCCACCCCTGGAAGTGTTCAAGGTCAAGTTGGATGGGGCTTCGAGCAACCTGATCTAGTGGAAGATGTCCCTGATGGTGGCAGTGGGATTGGACTAGATGACCTTTAGTGGTTCTATCCAACTGAAACCATTCTATGATTCTATGATTTATGCGCAATGATTAGTAACTGAAGAGCTGGATGAGATCTGCAAACAGATGATCTGAGCCTATAATATTCTTTGCTAAAAGAAAAGAAAGTACGATTAAATGTCAATGTTCGCTTATATGCCTGAATTGACAACATCATGGCAAAAGACGGACAACTGCTGTAGAGAAGAATCCAACATCGATCAGTATCACCAGTTAGTCTTCTTCAACTCGACAGGATTGAAACTGTGAATAAAAAATTATCCTAAAGAACACACAGTAAAACTGTATTTTACAAATCCATTTCTTAGAGAAGAGATTTTTCCTGGCTAAATAATTACTGAGACTAACTGACATTTAAAATTAATTTGGAAAATAGTATTAGTAAATAAATATTTTAGCATTAATTATAGAAACCTTGAAACAGCACATACTCAGGCCCATTGTGAAATAATGATTAAATTATCAGGACCAATCTTTAAGCAGTTACTAGACTTTTAGAATCTCTTCCTTAACTATCAGTTGCAGCACAGATACCAAATGATTAACATGCACATATGATCTATGACATATGTGTCTGACCTCCCCTCCATTTAATATTTTTTGATAGAAAAGCAAGCTATGATTTTTTTTTTTTTAATTAAAGACAGGTATAACATATATGTTTAGGAGACTTATATACTAAAAAGGACTTTCTGTAACTCTGCTGCTGTATTATAATGTTATACTTTTAATGATGCATTGCCACATGATGTGTGATGGAGAAATGTTAAGGAAGGTCAAATCTAAGAAAATGGGTTTCCAACTGTAAATTTAAAATTAGTGTATCAAGTAGAATAAAACATGTAAATACTCTATAAACAATCTTAAGCACTCTATTGAAAAGGTGAAATAACTTCTAATAACATTATTTTGAACATAACTTCATACGTTTTAAAATAGTTATTTTTAAAATGCATGAGGTGTATCCT
>NW_010405191.1:1854-4263 GCF_000710305.1 Buceros rhinoceros silvestris | reverse complement strand
CTTCTGTAACCTAGACTTTTTTCTTTCTAATGTTAACTGCCAGTGAATTCGAGGAAGGGGAGTGTTTCAAACAAAATCAAACAGAAAGCAGTACCTATCAAAGTAAGTGATGAACCCAAGGGCCCTGGATTTTTCACTAAAGGCCCTTCCCACTGCCCAGGGCTCCCTGCACACTTCCCATGGCCCAGAACCCCATGTCAGAGCCCCCCCCGCCCAGGTCATCAGCCCCTTCCCCCATCAGACTGCAGCAGGGCTGGTCTCCTGATGCTCACAGCCTTGCCTTGCCCAACTGTGCACTGCTGAGCTGGGCCCTCTTCTGGGCTCATGTCCCAGCCTGGCCCCAGCCTGGCCCTGTGCCCAGGGAGGTTCCTGGTGCATGGGCTGGGCTGCCCTGGTGTCCCTGCTGCGCTGCTCCTGCCTGGACTGTGGAATTGGTCCTGGCTGCTAGGCCTTATCCTGATGGACCCCATGGGGATTCTCCTGGTGTTCCCAGTATCCCAGCCCATGCAGCATCCCGGACTTTGGTGAAATACTCCAGAGACCCCCTTCCAGCCTAGGGGCTCACAAAGTCTTTAGTTTCACTTTATTGCCTCCCATGAACCATTTTATGATCAGAGTCACTGACTTTGGGCAGGCCTGACAAGATGCCTCCTTTGCTTGGAGAGTATCAGTCTGTTGCATTAAAGGCAGGAGTTTAACTTTTGCCTGCCAGAACCCAAAAGGTTCACACTGGAAGAGTATTGCAAAAGCAAAAGCGAATTTAGGAGTTTGGCATTTCCCTGTCAGAGTCCAAAAGGTCTTTCACTGAAACAGTTTTGCAAATCCAATGAAAATAATAAAAATTTTATTAAAGCAACAGATATAATAGAGTCAGAATTGCCATTGATAAAGGCACTCACCTCAATAGCATAGGAACTATTATATAACAGTAATGCTTGCAAAAAAACCTCTACAATATTTTTACTGTATGGTGAGAGCACAATTCTGACCAAGAAGGCATCCCTGTCATGGGTGGAGGAAGAGGAGTACAGCCCATTGACTGTTCTCTCTAAGTCTTTAGTCCCATCCCCAGGCATGTATTACCCCTCCTGGCTTTGTATACCCTAACTCTGTTTGTCTCTACCTCTGAGGTGATGTTTAGCAGGATTTGATTGGAGAGTTAAGTAACATAGTCATATATGTTTAGCGTGTTCTGCTTTTGACTCATTAGCGTGTTGAGGGGTGTGAATTTTAATATTAATTTTGCAGTTAATCAGGCAAAGGTCTTCACTCAGACACTGAGACCTCCAACATTTGTTTGCTTTCTTGGCTTAGCCAACACAGAGCCATTCTGTCTTCACCAGACTCCCTCCTTCAGCCATTAATCATGCTCTCAAACATCTTTGTATTTTGTGCAGAATTCCCACACAGTCCAACAGGCACTGTTGGCTTCAAGTATGTCAAACCCCAGGTACGATCAAGACAGTTCCACTGCTATGTTTAACAAGATTTATACCAAACCTAATGCTCCGTAAAATTGTATGCTACTTTGATTAAAACCTGAGTGAGATGGAAAAAAAAAAAAAGACTGCCTTTTGTAGTTAAATCTCATAAGAATCAATTCTGAGGAACACAAAATTTCAAACACTATTTTGAAGAGCCAGAGGTAGAGCTACATTTGTCTTAAAATCCTCTGTTCCTGGATGTAGTGAACAAAGATATGCCAAGAATTACTAATAGGACAGAGCAGGAAATTATTCTTATGCACTTAAAAAGTTTTCTAGGATTCATAATTTCCTATTACACAATGAAACTAAGTATCAATGTCTGAATTACTTTTTGTGTCCATTTGTGAAAACAAATTTTAAAAAAGCCCTTGAAACTGGGATCATATTCTGGTGTAGTCATCTACATTTTTTTCTTTCAAAGAACTGAGTAGAGCTTATTCCTTTTACCTAGTGGTGACTGACCCTACATTTTATGTAACAGTTAATTGGACAGAATACTCATTTAAATGAGGGAGACATAGATCCCATAACAGTATATCATTCAATTTGTTACACGCATAGAAGTGTTCTGACTGTAGATAGACGAGACAGGATACGTTGGATACTCAATACAGAGTGTCTAATAGTTTAAGGAAAAGAGGAAAGTGAAGAATTTGGAAGCAACTACCTTGTAAAACTAAATATCATCTAACTGGGAAAGAGAAAATCAGGGAAGCTATTGGCGGATCATGAAAGTTTCTGTTTCTCTTCCACATAATTCTAAACCATCAAAGAAATCTTTTCTTGTTTGGTTGTTTTGTTTTTTTTTTTTTTTCTAAGTAAAGATTTATGAATCGTGTTTAGTACTCACTTTTACTGAATCAAGCAAATCAAGTCACGTGCTGGCTGTCTTCTTTGAAGAGAGAATTGAGATGCTCATAAC
>NW_010405191.1:1093-1723 GCF_000710305.1 Buceros rhinoceros silvestris | reverse complement strand
TCTTTCCCTCACACATATTCTTCTTGCAGTGAGAGATGTTGCAGTGGAGATGTACATAGTTTACAGACCTCGGCATAAAGGATCGATTGCTTCTTTTCTTCAATAGTTTTGGGTGCTCTGCCTTTTTTTATCAATCACTTTTAAGCTTGTGTACTGCAATGAATACGAGTTAGCCAGTACTACTAAAAGTCCATAGCTAGAGAAAAGCTAAAAGTCCACACTAGAGAAAAAGAGATATTAGATAGATATGCATAAGCCATTTCGGCATGAATTTGGACAATTGAGCTTTAGGGCAACAAGTGTGCTAATGGGAACTGATCATTCTGTGGCAAATCAACTGTCTAAACATTAATTAGACTAATAATAAATTGTTGTCTTCATACATATATGGTGTCCCTTCCTTCCATAACAGTATTTTGACTATGTCAGCAGGTGTGTTTGAGGAGTGGTAGTTAATCCTTAGTCATAAAAGTAAGTGTTATCTCATATTCATATGAGAGAAGATCACAATGTGATCATACTGAAACCTGACAGTGTTTGGTAATGTGGCACCATGTTAAAATGCTGGTCTCAAGCAACAGAAGAGTTTGCTTTATCCTAAGTATTTCTAGATTTTCTACAACTTTATAT
>NW_010405191.1:0-981 GCF_000710305.1 Buceros rhinoceros silvestris | reverse complement strand
TCAAAAGATAGACAGAAAGCAATTGATCTTTCCCTTCTTACTACTTTCTGCTTAATTCATGTCACCACAGACAGTGCATCCACAAGTTGTATTTGTATTACTAGTTGCATGACTTGACATCAGTGCCAAAGAAACTTCACAAAACTTTGTCCTCAGGATGAATATTTCTTTTAGGTTGGTTGGATAGGTTGGAGTACAGTGTAGGAGGAAGACAATGTACGGCAGGTCTGGAGTTCCTATATAAACTGTCACTGGTTTGGCCGAGGTGAAACACCAAGATCCGGTAACGATAATACCTTCCCTATTCCACCAGAGATAGGGGAAGGGAGAAAAAGAATTAGTGAGACCTCGAATATACTTTTTGGAAAAAACTGAAACAAACTTTAATAACACTACAAACCAGTATATATATATATACACAAAGGCAAACCAGTAGGATATTGGGGGGTTTAGGAAATGGAAAGGCGAGGGTTAACACCCCGGCGGGGCAAAGATGGCGACGGCCACGTGGCGCAGGGAAAGGGAACTGCAGCAAGGACAAAGCACTGCGGCGCCACGTGGGGAGACCCAAAACCAGCAGGATTTTACCAGTCTATCGTGGATTGGGGCAGCAGCAAAGGCAAACCCGGCGGCAAAAAGCATAGCAAGCAGGAAAAACGGCTCCTCGGACATGCGGGGGGGCGTCCCGCACAGCGCGCATGGCTTGGCGGGCAGAAAGGGCTCTGACGAGCAGTGGCAAGGCGGGGGGTTTCCTGGCATCGCGGCAGCAGCGCGGCTCCTCGTGGCGAACATCGGCCGTCCCCAGTGTGGCGGCAGCGAAACACAGCAGGGGCAGGCAGCATGGCTTGGCGGGCAGAAAGGGCTCTGACGAGCAGTGGCAAGGCGGGGGGTTTCCTGGCATCGCGGCAGCAGCGCGGCTCCTCGTGGCGAACATCGGCCGTCCCCAGTGTGGCGGCAGCGAAACACAGCAGGGGCAGGCAG
>NW_010405190.1:62269-69828 GCF_000710305.1 Buceros rhinoceros silvestris | reverse complement strand
TATAAATGTATATGTTTTTAATATATGCCTTTATATATATATTATACACACACATCCCCCTCTAGTGGAACAGCAATTTAACTGTGTCTAATTTAAACTCAGTATTAAAAATCTCAAGTCTGGTTCTAGAACCACATGGTTGCTGGAGTGGCTCTGAATCCAGGAGAGAGACTAAAGAGCGAAGAAGGGGAAATGAACCCTGCAGAGAGTGTGGCAGAACGTGCCACAGCACGTGCGCCACAGCAGGGGCAAGTGGACTAGAGCTGGCAAAGGAGAGATTGAACCTGTCTGCAGAAATCGCACCTCGAGTTGTGTGACAATATTGTCATACAAGTCAGAGAGATTAAAATAGGCAGGTTCCACCTCTGGTACGTCAAGTGTTGGGGCTCCCCCCTCACGGGTATTTACAAGCCACATTTTGGGCAGAATTACTTGTAACACCTACCTCTGTGGCTGCTACTTCTCTTACCTGCTTTTCTTAACATGCAAGAGGTGGATGCGGAGCCCAGGGAGTTTGTGGCCACACAAGTGTAAATACCAAAATCATCAGCGCGAACAGAGAGAATAGTTAACAGCTGGAAGCTCTTGAGCGTAGTGGAGATGAGGATCCGGCTGCTGCTGTGGACAGGAATCCCGTCTGAGAAGCAGAAGATAGGAGAGATGAGTACCCTGCAGATTCACACTGAGGTGTCTAAACCCCTCCCTGCACCCCTGAGCCAGAGGTTAGGGAATCCCTAGAGAGACGCTGACGTCACCTCTGAACCAGTCGATGTGCAGGGAGGAGTGAGCTGCTGTCCGGCACGACAGCGTCACGCACTGTCCGATGGCAGCAGGCTGATCGATGAGCTCCTCAACGAACGAAGGTGCTGCAAGAAGAGCAAAAGCAGCCATTCAGAGCGGCCAGGAGGGCTACGCGGAACATAAGTGCACGCAGGACATCAGAAAGCATTTTTAATTGGCCCAAGAACATTTCTGGTTCATGCTCAGGCAGTCCTTTGACCACCAGTCGGAGAATCCCCCAGGCACCGGGCGCACAGATGCAGGAGCCTCACTCAGCCCTGTGGATGCAGTGTGACTCCTCATACCAGATAAGCCAGATGGATTCTGGAAGGTCCACGGGCAGCATCTGCACTGCCCAGCCCCGCTGGTACAGCAAAGGCAGCAGAACAGCTCACAGGAGAGAGAGGGCGTGTGACAGCAAGAGATTTCTTCTGGCCTTGCTTAAATGTGGGGGCCAAAACTAAATTATGGTATTTCAAGGATGTTCAGATCAAGGCAACGTAAGAAGAGAGGAGAAGAGCTGAAAGATGGATATGGAAGGGGGAAAAAAACATAAAGCATCAAATCTCCTGCTGTCTCCATGGGAAAGGGGGAGCTCAGGTTTTCTTTTTACGCCGCAGTGCCCAGGAGCTGCCAACCTCACACCGCCCCTTCCCGGAGCTCGGCTGGGCTCTGGTGAATACTGGGGCATTAACCTGACCTCGGAAGATGCTCCTACGAGTCAAGGGGAAACTTGCCACGGCAAAAGCAAGTCCAGCTTTGCTGACACGTCGCTTGGGGCTGCCCCACCGATTTTCCTTTCATAGCTGTAGAGCGGCGTGTCTGGCCCTTACCCACGGGAGCAGGACTGGAGGGTAGGAAGTCACAATTCCCTGCCTCTGCCCTCCCACCCTCGGGTACTCCATCTTTCCTCTCTCTAGCTTACATCTCGATTTTATTCCTTTGCAGCGGCTTCCTAGCATGGCTCCAGTTTGCAAGCGATGCCAAGACAAGACAGTTCTATCAAGGACATGGTTGTGGTGCGGACAGAGGGGGCTGGCTTGTAGTGCATGAGTTGGTCCAGGTCATCTCCAGACAAGCAGTGCAGATCCATCCTCAGAGACTGGCTTCACACAGCACTGTCACGGTCATTAGTGATACTTCACAACAGAACTAAGCCAGGGCTTATGCAATAGCGATACCTTTCTCCTTTGGCATGAAGCTGGAGAACTTGAACGAAGGGAGCGCTGATTTCCTCTTCAGAGATCCTTCAGCCCCTGTGAACTGCTCTTTTTCTACTGCCTCGCTTCCCAGCTCAGCAAACTCTGTTTTGAAGAAAGGAGGAGAAGTCAATCAAGGCCATCCTTCTCCCCGGGGTACCCGGCTACAACAGGCAGTTCTGCCTTTCGCACAAAAATAGCTCAGCAGCCACGGATTAATGATCCTTCAGTCAACGGGGAAGGCTGTGACAGCCACTGCAAACAGAATGATGTTCTGGAAGAACAGTGATGTCCCGTGTCATCAATTTAGGTAGCCAGGGTGACTTCACCAACTTCTCCCAGTCACTTTAGCTTTAGATTTACGGTGGTGAGATGAAAACCGCAGAGGAAACCGCAGCAAGGAAAGCGTCACCCAGCCCTGCTCCGCTTTTGTGCAAACTCAGACGGGGGGATCTGAGCCACTTCCATCAGCAGATTTACCCAGCTGGCTCTGCATGGGAGCCAGCCAGTAACAGAGAGCTCGTGGTGGGGCTGAAGACCGCTCGTTTCATAACCTGCCACTGCCAGTTTTGCAGCCGTGGTCTAACCACAGGCTGAGATGTGCTGGGAGAAGGGGGAAAGGCGGGTGTAGTGAGGCCCAGTTATAGCAGCACATCTGTGAAGGCCACAGAGGTGAACACTTACCTTCCTCTGCCTCTGGCTCGGGAGATATCTTTCCTTTTAGGATTCTTGAAATATGGGCCACGGAAGCTTTTACTTTCCTCTTCAGGCTCTGCTCCACTGACTGCTCCACTGATTGAGACCTTGCGTACGGCTTAAAGAGCCCCGGCTTGTAGAAGGAGCTTTTCTGCTTCCCACTTGAGTCCTTTTGGGCTCCATACATTTCTTTATGACTCTCTGACCCTTTCCCCATGGCTAGTAAGTTAGTCGCCTTTGAATCCTCTGATATTTCCAAGCGGTTCTTCCTGTTCTTGTCCTCTGCCTCTTCTCTGATGCACAGTCTTTTATCCTTACGCAGATGTCCCGCAGGAGGTGACCTTGCCCTCTCACCAAAAGGTATAAACCGTCTAGCAGTTGGTTTCGGTTGAGGCTTCCTGTAGTTCATAAATTCAAATGGAAAGTAGACGATGTCGTACAAGTCAGAGAAATTCAAGTAGGCAGGTTCTACCTCTGATATGTCAAATTTTGGTGGTCCACTGCCAAGGCTGGGTGCTTCGTCTGACAGGTCTTTGATTTTCACTAAAGACACTTCCGGGTGTTTTCCAGTGTCCTTCCTCACTGACACTTGGCTGGGTCTTTTTCCAGTGTCCAAGCTATCTGCTGAGGAAACACTCACTTGGCTAGAAGTGGGGCTTTCAAACGCTAAGTCCTCCAGATGCTCACATTCATGAGGAGCTGTCTGCGCTCCCTGCCCTTCCACTGACTCCTCACTCACAACAAGGTAGGGTTCTGCAAGGTCATCCAGCTCAGAGGCTGCTCTTTGACCCCCTTGTACAGAAGGGAAGGAGGTGTCCGTGGGTGCTTGGCTACTCGGGCCTTTGTGGAACGTCTGTGTGGGAGGAGAGACGTGTTTTCTGCATTCCTCCTCACCAGAAACTGACTCTGCCCAAATATTCATCTCTTCGGAGAGGGAAACCATCTCATCCACTAAGCCCTCCAGCACGGCAGATTCCTCATCACTGTAAAAAGAAGACCGGTGATGAGAGAGGTCCTGGCTTTGATCCCCGCGGGGCGATGGTGAGACAGTTTTTCCAGCATCACATATTCCACTCTCTAAGGCAACACCTCTACCCTCACCATAAACCTCTGGAAGTTCTTCATAGACCGAAGCTGGGGCAACTTCCGCTTGCGAAGCAGTTAAGACACTTGGAGGCTCACCCTCCAGTTCAGCAGAAACTCTGCCACTGGGAAAGGCATCCCTGGGCTGCTCGAACACCTGGTGTCCAGCCCTGGGCAGAGGAGCAGGAGCAGTCTGTCTAGCAGCTTGACTTCCACTTGCTGTCACAGCAGATCTCACCTCACCGCGAAGTGACGCCTTCGGACGTTTCCGCTTTTCACTCTCAGGGACTGAAGGGAGGCCAGCGCCACTGCCTTCAGAAACCTTCCGGGGTTCATCAACCTCGATTTCAGCCTCGTGGGCCAAACTGGGAACAACCTCAGCTGAGCTGTCACTCCTCAGAGCACCAAGCCCCTCCTTGGTAAAAGCCGGCCATTGCCTTTCGGCCTGCTGTGCTCCATCAGAGCCCAAAGTCGGCGTTGGTTTTGGGGGTGGGACTTTGGGAACGAGACGCATTCCCTTTGGGATGGCTGGTGCTGTGTCTGCATGAACACGAGCCCTCTTGTGCGCTTGGCTTTCACCATCGTGGGCTGATGGTGGCATGATTCCTGTAATACCTGGTTCTTCATCGTCTGGGGCAGCAGATCTCACCTCTTTATAGGTCTGCAGCTGCTGATGAGCACCTTCATCAGCTGTGTGCAGGGCAGGCAGGGTACCTGCCTGTTTGCCACCCAAGAGAGCGGCTGCTGGAACACTTCGGCTGGGAAGCTCCGGACTTTGGTCTTTACCCACTGGAAGTGAATCGGTTCCTCTCTGTGGGGCTGTGAAAGCAGCAGAGCTTTCATGTTCCATGAGATCGCGTTCGGCAACGCTGTGAGCAGAAGTCTTCTCACCTGAATGCTTCTGCCTTTTGTCTTTCCACGGTGGAGCTGGGGTTGTCCTTTTGCTAAGCAAGCTTCCACCTTTCAGCTGCGGGTGGGTGTCAGTGCTGTGAGCAGGCTCCTGGGGCAGCCGCGCGCCTCCCTCGATTGCCGGGGCTGACCTGGAGGTGGCCTCTGCCTGTGTGAGGGTTGAGATGGACTGTTTGCCCTCCTGCAAAGCAGAGTCAGAGGCACTGCCGGGGGCAGGCTGACCCTCCATGCTTTCGTGTTTTTGAGCTGATGAAGCAATTATGCCTGAGCACGGGGCAGTTAGAACAGGGCTTTTGCCTTCCAAATCGTCAGCGTCCTCCTCAACGCATGTAGCTTTCGACTTTGTCAGTAAACGTTTCTTATTCTCGCTCCTGTGAGGTGACACTGGAAGTCTCTCCAGCTGTGGCACAAAACCAGCTGGACACTCGTTACCCTCACACTGTGTGGAAGGAGAGGGCTGCTCTTCTGAACAATCCTTGCTGGCTCTCCCAAAGTCCCCTTGCTTTGAAGCACCTCCAGAAATTCCCGTGCCAGGCTCTGCAGTAACATCACAGTGGTCACTGCCTTCAGGGCAACTCTCCTGGGACAATATATCACAGTCTTCTTCCAAAATATCTTGTTCCCTCACTGATCTTGAGGCTCTCAGTCTGTAGTCATCCAGGGAACGGCTTCGGGTAGCACCGGCAATGGCAGGATGCGGTGGTTTCCTTGCAGTGTCAAAGGAAGCTGATTTGGTCAAGGAACCGAGCAGACTTTCCCTGTGATCATCACCAGACCTTCCTTCTTCTTCTTCCAGTTCAAACTGCTCTAGAAGGGGTTCACGGAGACCACTGAGGGGCACCTTTGAATATCCAGCTTTCCGGAAAGTCCTTCTGGCTCTGTCCAGGTGCCTTCTGAACTCCCTGCCTGGTGAGGAGGGCCCCCTTGAAGGTAGCTCAGCTGCTTGGCTGTAGAAAGTGCTTTTAATGACGCTCTGTCTAGGCACACAGACGGGCGGCTTTTCTGTTCCGTCCCCAGGCATTTCAATTCTGTCCGTATCAGACAAAAATGTGTCTGGTTTTTCTTTCTGAGGTAGATGCGATGTGCTTTCTGTGGAAGTCCTCACTGGTGAGGGCTCAGCAGCACCTCTTCTTTGGGACTGCTCTGCTCTTTCATCTCCAAGCCTGCGTTGCAGCCCCTCCTCTTTCTCCTTTAAGATACTTGCCATGAACTCCTTGTTTTCTGTGGGTGATGTGTCCCAGGCCTCAGCTTTCATTGGAGCATGCTTCCTCCTCATGGGTTTCACTGGAGGGATCAAGATTTTGGAGTGCTTCTCTTCACTTGCATGTTTCGGAGGCTCCTGATGGCTTGGTGCATCGAACATGGACAAATGCAGTTCAGGTGCAGAGCCAAAGTGCCTCTTCTTGGGGAAATGCGAGTTCTCATTGTCTGAAGAGGAGCCGCTGGTACTGGATGAAGTGCTTTCTTCAATGAGATGTCGGGAGATGGCCAGGGAGGTGTTGTCGTGAGTCCTTTCGAGGATTTCTGGGATAGACCGCATTACCAGGATGGATTTATAGCACATCAGAGACCGCTGAAAAGCAAAAACAAGCCACAGCACAATCAGGTGGAAACATGGTGGGGTTGTGGTCAAGCAGGCGCACCAAAATGAACTTGCACGCTCTGAAATCCCACACGTTCCAGTTTAATACCACATTGCCACCCTTTATACACGTTATCAACCCAGGCCTCATTTGCTCTCCAAGTACTCGTCTTATTCACAGAGGTGAAACCTCTGTGAAACCTCTTCTAGTGGTGACCTGGCAGTGCAGGGGGAACAGTTGGACCGATGATCTTAAAGGTCTCTTCCAATCAAAACGATCCTGTGAAACTGTATTGTCTGCAGGGGACGTACTTGCTGGTGTGAAGGGGGAAGCAGGACCCTGCCTGAGATTTTCAAAGGCAAGCAGATGCAAAAGGAGTTTTGAACAGAACGCGTCAGATGAGAGCCTAGCTGGAGTAAGTGGCCTTAAATCTGCCGACTGCCATATGACTTAGGGCAAGGAAGACCTACCGTGCTGTAGGAGGCAGGATTCATCCACTCTACCTTCTGCCATGTGAGACATCTCAACAGAAGTTGAGCAGCTGCCCCCCCCTAGAGCCAGCAGAGAGAAACAGGCACCTTCAGAAGGCCATCGATCTATTGTTTTAGAGAACGTCAGGAGCAGAGGGATCTCCTTGGGACCTGTCTGTAATTCAGGAGCCACTCAAAGGCAGCGGAGGGTACGTCACTTAGACACAACCACGTGTTTTACAGGCACCTGCGTTAGATCAGATGATTTCCAGGTAGTAAAAGCCTAGATAATTTATTTCTGCCATGTCCATCGACCGCTCTCTCCTGGTTCTATTCAGAGACCTCTGCTGTGCTCGCTGTCCTAACCTGATCGTCTATGAAAGATGCAAATGTAACTGAAAATACACACAACTAAAAAGAACCAACCAACTCCCCTGCCACTTGCTCCGAGCCACGATGAATTTGAGCTGCTTGGTATTAATGAAATGAGCTGCTTCGAGGGGGAGATTATGCTGCCAGGTGGAACGAGAGGAAAAACATTGGTTAAAAAATCTTGACTTCATTTCCTGAGAAGTTTGGGTTTTGTTTTGGGGGTTTTTTTAGGATTTCCTTTTTCCAGATTTAATTTAGGAAAGCTACAACAGACCAAATGCTCATACAATCCCCTCACGGCTAAATTGCAGACAATCTCAGCTTTTCAGTGACAAAATGAGCCCTGTTCAACGCACGTCATTAAATTCCTTTTGTTATTGTTCATATTTTTTAGCTCTTCTTAATGATTAAAGGCTTTGGAATATAAACCATAACGTTGCTCTGCAAAGCCACGCTTCCCTGTCTCT
>NW_010405190.1:58090-62153 GCF_000710305.1 Buceros rhinoceros silvestris | reverse complement strand
TGTATGGCTCGCGTCATTGGTTATCTTTATCCTTTGAAAGGAAAGTTATCATGGCGCGTCAACACCGATGCGTCTCCTCCCTCTGAAGAGCCACGCCTGAGCTTCACTGTAGGCCAGAAAGTAGAAGAGCAAGAGAAGAAAAATAAACCAGCAAATAATATCAAGCAGCTTGAAGAGCTGCCCCATCCAACGGTTTCTTACAACTTCAATATTTTTGATGACTCTGATAAAGAACAAGGACAAACTTACCATGAACCACTTATGTGAAAGACACTCCAGAGCACTAGGCCTGTCTCTGGTAAGAGAAAAGAGCACGATTTCAGCAGCAGGTCACTTCCAACAGCAACAAGAAGATCTTCGTGGAGGCGCAAGCTTCACGTGGACACACGGATACACTTTTGCGTGTGTCCTTAGCCTGCTGGCTTACAGCCGAGAAGCCAAACAGACAGACAGAGGCTTTCAACCCAAAGTATCTTTCCCTTTGATCCTCCTTTTTCAGGATCATCAGCAAGACCCCGTGGCCTCTGCTGGGAGCTTGTTCAAGGGCATCGAGAGCAGCCCTAGGAGCGACTTTGACTCTTGGGGAGACCAGAACAAAATGAGCTTTGGCAGGAGGCAGCAAGAATAGAAATGAAATTAAAAAGCAAGTGCCTGCTAACGTGCCTTTGAGCCACCTTTTATACTTGAAAATACTTAATGAATGTGGTTAGTGTTATTTAATTCTCCCCAAACTCCGCCTATACCAGTCCCTGCTCTCCCTACTTCTCTGTGTCATTTCAGAAACTCATCTGCCTGGAGGGCTCAGGGAGTGAGGACATCATCCTGCTGGAAACAGGCCGATTTGGCAAATTGCCTAATTGTGTTTTTGGTAATGGGGAATAATAAAGAAGAATTAGAGCATAATGCACCGCATCTCCCCCAGCTTTCTACTTCTCAAAAGGACCGCGGCTCTGATGCGCCGAGAGCTGCCTGCTGAGACACCAACACCTTTGTGCGCTGGCTGGGGGAAGCACAGAAGGGCACTCACCGGGGCTGCTGCCGCAGGATCCCTTGCAAAAAGTCCTTTGCGTCTTCACTCAAGTGAACAAAGTCAGGAATGGTCCACGAAATTTCCCCGTTCTGGATATTTAGAAGGGTTCCTCGGTCGTTCTCCCCGGCGAATGGAGACTTGCATGTCAGGCTTATTTATTGAACATCATAAAAAAAAAAAAAAGGAAACAGAGTTTAGGGTTTTATTTGCTGCTCAAATGACAGGAGCATGAATGCCTACATGGGGCTTTGAAATGCTCGAGGGACTCCACGCGTGGGACTTGCGAGAAATGTGTCCACTACCAGAGCGTCTTAACCCGGCGTTATAGGGCACTTCAGTGAATTATTTATCCCTGTTTCACGGGTAAGGAACTAAGGGTTTGATTTGGCACGGCTACAGTAAGGTGCTGGCTAAAACACGGACGGGGAAGACGGAACCTCACCCACCGCTCTCATCCTAGTGGCGAGGAGAGCAGCTGCCAGGAATTCGAGCAGGGCCAAAGCCCTGGGCAACCAGGAAAGGGAGACAACAGGAGGAAACCACTAAGGAAACCCCTCTGCGTACAGAAGGACTCGATGCTTTGCTCAGATCTCTCACTTGAGGGTTCTGGAGGGCTCTGACTGACAAAAGGATGTTGAGTGAGTCTTTCCAAGAAGATTTCTTTACCTTAAATACGTGATGACTCCCACAGCCCTGAGGAGAGAGGGAACACAAATGTCAGGTGCCTGTCACTACTTCTCCATCGTTCTCAAGCACACAGCCCCTCTTCCTGCCACTAGACACCCTGGCACGGTAAGATCACCTTCTTCTCCTCACCTTTCTGAGGAAAATCAACCCCCAAATCCATTCTGTTCACCCTTTGATTCTTTTCCCTTCAACATTTTTGAAAATTGTTCTCAAGCAATCCTCCCTTTTTAAAGCACAGATAGAAGAGAAGACTCAAAATACTTCTTTGGAGTTTGTTTGCCTTTTCTAGAAAGCTCCTAGGAACATCCTCCCTAGTTGCTGCCTCCAATAAAGGTCGTTTTCTCTCAGATGCTCCTCTGCATTACTCAGCTGTCAGAGTTCAACTGTGGTCGAGCAAAATAGACAGAAGGAGCATCGAAGAGCCCTGGTGGGTTTTGGGCGCTGAGTGTTGGGTTTCCTGTGCTATCATCACTACTCTACTCATCAGCAGTCAATGGACATTCAGGCCCTCTAGGGTAAAAACTTTTCAGAAAGATGGAGGGTTGACAGAAGGAGCATTGAAGAGCCCTGGTGGGTTTTGGGCGCTGAGTGTTGGGTTTCCTGTGCTATCATCACTACTCCCTTTACTCATCAGCAGTCAATGGACATTCAGGCCCTCTAGGGTAAAAACTTTTCAGAAAGATGGAGGGTTACCAGATATCGGTGGCTTTTGACACTGGTGACTGAGAAACAATTTCTGGGGCAACAAACTCCGGAGACCCGTATTTGCTGAACTGAGGCTCGAAGGGCGCGATCTTCTGAGCAAACCCAAAGTCACAGAGCTTAAGGTCTTCCCTCTCCGGATAATACCAGATATCGGTGGCTTTTGACACTGGTGACTGAGAAACAATTTCTGGGGCAACAAACTCTGGAGACCCATATTTGCTGAACTGAGGCTCGAAGGGCGTGATCTTCTGAGCAAACCCAAAGTCACAGAGCTTAAGGTCTTCCCTCTCAGGATAAACCATGAGGATATTCAGTGGCTAGTGAATGAAATAAAATAAAAGGGAGAAACTTTTGGTGAAAGCAGGCCATGTTTGAGTTGTAAGTAAGAATAATTCGAGCAGAGAATATCCATTCCCTGACCAACAAAAGGCTGTGACAGGCTGGAGCTGCCATTGCACATTACCTTAATGTCCAAGTGGAGGATGTTGTTGTCATGAAGATATTTGATTCCTTCCAAAATTTGCTTGATATACAATTTGACCTAAAAATTAAGTCAATTATTAAACCATTAATTGAACATTGAAAGTAAATAAGAGCATCCCTGATTCCACCAACTTTAATGAGAGAGGGAGAGGTTGAACTAGAAATACCCAGAAAGAGATACAGAAATCCTCAAGCTGATGAACTTTATCCTTGGTCTAACTCACCTAACTCGACCCCAGCCCTGGCTTGGTGTAAATCGAGCAAACACTTTTAAAACACGAAGACCTTCAAAACCCATGTTGTAAAGCTATTTCCTTGCCCATCTCTAGATCCAATCTGACTACGCCTGAACAAGGAGTGAAGATTCCCAGTCAGCTTGAGCTTTGGAAGTCCTCTGCCTTTGACATTTTATAGTTTCATAGTGAACGTTAAAGGTCCCTTCTAACCCAAAACATTCTATGATTCTCTGATGTCTCCTTCTGAGTATTCCTAAGAAAAATCAATTTTACCGATAAGTGTGCGACATCTGGCTACTAGATGGGAGATCAGCTTTGTGAACTTGGAGCAACAAGGGTCTCAAAAGAACCCTTTGAAACTGTAATTTCAGCCCTAGGTTTGGAGACTGAACAGGAGTGGACAGAAGTACAGCTGCGAGAGGATGAAGCATTATTCAGCAAGTGAAGGTACAGAGCTCCAGGTGATAGAAAGCAAAGAAGCGATGCTAACAGAGCAAATATCATCGTGTGAGGCTGAACACTGGTGGTCAAAACACGGGCTGTTTCTATTATTCCCTGAAGAAACGCAACTCAGCAATGACAGCTGAGGAGAACACACTGGAAAGGCTGGTTCTGGTTGGACAGATTATCACAACGACGTTGCTCCTGTTCAGAAAGGAAGGTGCTCTCTGGTGGTACCCACCAACGCTGGACTGTCAAATGAGAAAGGAGGATTAAACACTGGTGGTCAAAACACGGGCTGTTTCTATTATTCCCTGAAGAAACGCAACTCAGCAATGACAGCTGAGGAGAACACACTGGAAAGGCTGGTTCTGGTTGGACAGATTATCACAACGACGTTGCTCCTGTTCAGAAAGGAAGGTGCTCTCTGGTGGTACCCACCAACGCTGGACTGTCAAATGAGAAAGGAGGATTACCTCTG
>NW_010405190.1:57434-57962 GCF_000710305.1 Buceros rhinoceros silvestris | reverse complement strand
CTTGAATAAGCGGTCAAGGAGCTCTTCACTGGAGCATCTGACAACGGCGTTAAGGGAAAACAGAACTACAGAAAATGCTCATTTTTACTTTGTAAGCACCTCTACCCGGCTACAGCAGAACTCACAAGGGGATCTCAGGCGGGGTGATGTGCACGTGTTCATTTGTGTGTCTTTCTTGCAGAACTGGGCTGCTCTACAGCCATTCTCCCTGAGGCAGGAGCGTGGCACTGCTCGTGCTAAAACCTGCCTGCTGGCTGTGGGCTCTTCTGCTCTGCACTGCGTCTTCCTGCTCCTCACCCAGACCAGATCTCATGGAAACAGAGTCCTGCACTTGGAGACATTTCAGAGGAGAGTTGTGGTGTTAACACCACATCCAGCCTTGCATATACCACCCCCCTGCAGGGCTGGGGCCAGCTCGGGGCTCCTAAGTCCAGCAGAGACCGGGAGCTGCTGGAGCGGGGCCAGAGGAGCCCCAGCACTGACCCCAGGGTGGAACCCTCTGCTGGGAGGAGAGGGCAGAGAGCTGGG
>NW_010405190.1:44133-57146 GCF_000710305.1 Buceros rhinoceros silvestris | reverse complement strand
TGGCCCTTGGGGCTCTGAGCCCCCTGCTCTGGGTGCAGATGTCCCTGCTCCCTGCAGGGGGTTGGACTGGAGGAGCTTTGAAGGTCCCTTCCAAACCCCAAATTTCTATGATAATTTTTTTGCTAGGACAGCAGAAACTTGGTACTTCAGAAGCTCTCTCAGAGCTCTGCTATCCTGCAGAGTCGAGAAAGATTTTGCATGTCTTTTTATCTCGGGCAAAACCTAAATGGGTTAATTGCTTAGTGATTTAATAAAGGAGCTCTACTCAGCACTTCCCAGCCTCCTCAGAGAAGCAGCACAGGAAAGGATACAACTCCAGAATCAAAATCAATGTTTTCCGTGTTTCAAACTGATCCAGAAGCCGGGTAATTCTGTCGTGGGACAGAGAGGCAAGAATATCCCTCTCCTGATGCGCTCGAGCCTTCGTTTTGCTTCGCAGAGGAATGAATTTGGCAGCACAAGACACTCTGTTCCCTTTGTGTACAACTCGTTTCACGAAGCTGAAGCAGCCCCTGTGCAAAAATCAAAGGACAAGGCCTGCTCAGAGCTGATTCAGAGCCTCTGCACAGCGAGCGCGGACCTTTCCACCACCCAGCCTTTGACAGCTCCCTGCTGCTCAGGGCTTCAGTTCTTCAACATAAAAAGCTCATTTTCCTGTCGGTGAAGTGCTGTTGCCCTCTCCTGGCTGTCTCCAAAACTAGGCAAGGAGTTCACATCAAGGCAGAACCTTGTTTCGGGTGATACAGCCTTAGCCCGACCAAGTCTGACGTTCTTGGGTCCCTTGGACGGACGCGGTGCCTGTTCACACGTCACTATGGGCTTGTGGTGAGCGCTGCCCGGAAGCCACACCTGGGCACCAATCCTGCCGGCATCTGCCTGGGTTTTTTATTGGTTGGAGCTCCCTGGGACCTCTGGGCTGTATGGACTCTCCCATCCTCTGTCAGAAACCTTAGGAAAGTGTTTCCAGCACCCCCACAATGGGGTGACCTCCCACTTCTGTCAATACTTCAACCTCTTCAGACTTTTCCACAGCCGGGCCCACCTCTGCCGCTGGTTACACATGCTCAGCAGCTCAGATGGGCCATTAGACATTCTCCAGCAGCGATGCTATGAAGTTGGAAAATGTATTTACCTTCCAATCTCCTGTTTAACCTCATAAAAGGAATGGAGCTTTCTCCTGGTGGCCACTTTCTTTGCTTCTTGGTCTTTCTTAGCTTTGGAAAGGAAGGAAGATAGAAGTGTTAACATTCAGGCAGCAATGCTGACAGTATGCAAAGCTACTACAGGACGATTTAAGAAAGGAAAAATTACAGAGCTCCTCTACATTCTGCACAGAATTAAGTGGAGCTGTTTGATGACAGAACCTGTCAGTATGAACTTTTCAGCATGAAGAGGCTGCATCTTCACCTGACATAAATCACAACAGCCAGGCTAGAGAGCAGACCAACACAGAGATGTGGCCCCACTTATTTCTGGGGTCGTGGTTCGTCAAGTAGTATGAAGCAGAGGAAAAAAAATCTCATTTGTGTATACATCCGTATATGTAGGTGATGATTGGATCATTTGCTCTTCGACTGGGTCCTGCAGACTGATAACGCACCAGTGCTACGCAGGAGCACAGGGCGGATGTAGGTGCCAGAAGATGACTGTGGCAGAGCGCAGTGGCGATGGAAGCGACTCCAGCAGCTGAAAGAATGACATTACCTTCATGTACGATAAGCTCTGCTTTGCACAAAACCTCCCCTCCCGTGTTTTTGGCGACACAGGTATAAACACCGCCGTCTTCTGAGACCGCATCGTCCACGACTAAGAAATACGTTGTTCCTTCCTTCCCTTGATGGAGCCTGTTGCTGTCTGTCAGCAGTGAAGTGCCCTGAAAGAACGAAGTGACATTGGCATGGGAAAAACTGCAATGGAAAGAGATGCTTCCTCTCTTGAAGGAAGGAGATACATGAGCAGAGCTGCTACACGGATTGTTTAGGTGAGCAAATCTCACTAACAAAATGCTGGCTGAAGAAGTCCTCCACGCCTAACTGTTTCTCTGCTTCTGCATTACCCAATCGCATCCCTGTTTCAAAACCCTGTCATAGGAGTGCAGGCTTGGGAGGGATCACCAGGGCTGTGGGGTTAATTCCTCAGCTCCCCCAGCACATCATGCCTGAGCAGTTCGTCCAGGAAGCACAAGGATCAGCTGCTTTGCTCCTGCCTGGCTCCAGCTTCTGCTGCTTAATATAGTCATAAACGCTACAAAAAAAACCAGAGGGGGTGAGTGTGACACAGAGAGAAGATTACGAAGATTTATGAAAGGACCTTGTGAGACTGCCCGTTTGGACAGTAAAATTAGGGTCTAGAGCAAGGGTCTAGGGTCAAGTGCGCTGAGGAGCAGCTGAGGGTCCTGGAGGCATTTAACCTGGAGCAAAGGAGGCTCCGGGGAGACCTTCTGGCTCTGACAACTCCCTGATGGGAGGTTGGAGCGAGGTGGGGGTCGGTCTCTTCTCCCCAGGAACAGGCAACAGGACAAGAGGAAACAGCATCAGTTGGACCATGGGAGGTTTAGGTTGAACACTGGGAACAATTTCTCCCCTGTTGGGGCTGTGCAGGGCTGTCGCAGGCTGCCCAGGGCAGTGGTGGAGTGCCCATGGCTGGAGGGGTTTCCCAGCTGTGTGGAGGTGCTGCTGAGGGCCAGGGGTCAGGGGGGACCTGGCAGTGCTGGGGGAGGCGTTGGTGGAGTCCCCATCCCTGTAGGGGTTGAGCAGCCGTGTGGAGGTGGTGCTGAGGGCCAGGGGTCAGGGGGGACCTGGCAGTGCTGGGGGAGCAGTTAATGGTTGGACTTGATGATCTTAAAGCTCTTTTCCAATCAAAATGATTCAGTGATTCTAAAAATGCCAGATAAATGTATATAACACAATAAATGTGAAGGGGGGCAACCCTGCTCCTCCACGTGAAATGTTATTCTCTGAGTTGTTTCTCATTACACTAGGGCAAAACTTGGAGTTCCAGTAGATCACTCCATGGCAGCACCAGCACAGTGCCTGGTGGCCATCACAAAGTACCAGACGTTAGAAATTATTAGGGAAGAAATGAAGAATAAAGCAGATGGCATCAGAGAACTCCCAGTTTGCCGAGGGGGGGGTTCTGTTGCACACAGTAGGAGCGTAGACAAGCAGGTGGAGAGCTTTACCGAGGGGTTCAGCTGGTTTGTGGTAACTCTGAGCTGAAAACGTCAGAGATGGCAGGAATATTAGCAGGATATTCTTGCCTCGGGGTGCTCAGGTGTGTGCATATACATGGGAGGGGGCACTCTGCGTTTTCTCTTGGCTTTCAAGGTTATTTTATTTGTCTGCGTAGCTCATCCTTGCACTTCCCGTATAAGAAAAATAAAGGAATAAAACCTGTGTGTACAAAACACTGGCTTGGATAGAAGAGTACAGACAGTCATTAGAACAACTCCGACTAATTTCAGGGACAGGACAATATTCTGAGGAATGATAAATTATTTCTCCTGCCGTTCTGTGGGATATTCATTGCCCAAAAAGATACAGAGAAAGAAAAACACAGAGCCTGGAAGTCAAGTCGACAACCGGAATAGAGCACTCTTTATCCCAGCCCTGACCCCTAAGCACGCATCTTGGTGGCTCTCAGGAAGGAACCGATCTCCCTTCCTGACCATCTTGGTCCCCAAAACCATCTTGGTTGCCCTCTCTGTGAAAGGAGCCACAGCCACACTGGAGACAACGCAGGGGGAGATGCATGGTTGGTGTTTCCAGCGAGAACTGGAGCTGGTTCAACAAAGTCTGGAGATACGACCCAGAATCAGTGTACGCGGTGTGGGATGAAAAAGCAGAAGTTCCCCGCAGAACTACAGCACTACAGTCCCTTCTGTGGCCATCGCTCTCAGCCAGAGACAAGTCCGCACTTACCTTAAACCACAAAACGGTAGGTTGAGGGGTTCCTTCGATGACTGCCTGAAATTTGGCACGCTCCCCAGCGTTCACCTGCACATCCTCGATCGTCACTTGCATGTAGGGAGGACCTGGTGAGACACACGGGTTTGCTGCGTGCGCGATGCCGTTCTTTAGTCACAGTGAGCTGACGTAGGTCGAGTTACTCCACTGGGAGTTACGGGACTGGCCATTCAAACATTAACTTAAAGCCAAATCATGTGATCTCACAGCACTATATTTCGGGTTCTTTACACTGACGTTACTTCTGGGCTTCATATCTCCATGCTTATCTGTAACTTTCTGTTTAGTGAATAGTTACAGCTCCAGAAACGGAATTAACTAAAAAAACCCAGTCACCAGGAGTGAAGACCACCACCAAGAGGGAAGACAATGACAATCATGGGAGGCGGAAAAGGGAAACAAGGTTCTTACTTACTTGTTGGGGTCTTCTCCTCGGTCTTATACACACGAGTTCTTTCTGTGGTCTCAATGTAAACTTCGCTGTGTATATCCCACACCACATCTCCTTCTCTGCTGTACCTGTCTCCTGCTCCTGCACCTGGTGATGTTCTTTCACGAAGCCCAAGAGAAAAGATCATTACGCGGTCACGTAGAGCCACAGAGCTACAGGATTACACCCTGCTATTGACCTGTGTGTTTAACCACCAGACAAGTAATTCTTTACTTAAAATTACTGCAAGAATAATTTTAGGGAGGGTATTAATCTCTCCCCAACCTTCTCTACCCTTCTTGCGCAATGCATGTGTGAACGGAATTCTAAAAACAGTAACACTGCTACAAAAATCAGTTCAAGTCACAGCTCATTTCCTCCACCACAGAGATCTTGCTTTTCTTTCAACAAAGTCTGCCAAAAATACGTATATTGAGATGGGTATTTACCTGGTAATAGGAACAGTGCGCTCCCGGGTGCCTTCATCTCCAGCAGCTGTCTCTTCACGGGAAGGACCGGGGCTGGGCTTCGGCACGCTTGGTTCTTCAGCTGGAATCTGCCTTTCTACTTTGTCTGGCAACAGGAATAGGGCAAGTTAGACACGTCACCTATGACGGCACCCCTGAAACCCAGAGCAAACCTTTGGAGCCATTTCTAGTCTGCCTTGGGTCTGAACCGAGTCCATCTGACCTCAGCTGAGCGCAGCTGCTGAAGCTAAGAGGAGAATTTGGCCCTTCTGAGGAGACCCCATGAAGCAAAGGGCTTGAATAACATCAGAGAGATGGAACAGTGGCACGTTGCAGACTGGGCAAAACTAACTTTTCTGATGGGAAACACACACAGACAAAACAATAGGACAATAGGCAGTGGGCAGGGACAAGAAATAGGATGACTGGAAGGATAGCTTGAGTTATAGGAGATAGTTTAACTGTGAGTTCCAGCTCACAGCTATGGTGAAATCACAGTCACAGCATTATTTAGGCTGGAAAAAATCCTTAAGATCATCAAGTCCAACTATTTTCCTAACACTACAAACTCCAGAACTAAACCATGTCTCAGAACATCTACACATCTTTTAATGCCTCCGGGGATGTCCAGCGCTACGTTTGTGCACGTGAAGGCGTCAATTAGACTGTGTTACGAGAACAGTTCTTCACTCACTGGTGCCATCGCAGACAGCATCAGTGAAATGAGGAAGCTTACATCAACGTAAAACTGGTGGTGAAGGCAGGCCCTGCCGGAGGTAGAATCCATATGGAGGACCTGGTAAGGTCAGCATTGGTGCACCTCCACCGGCTTCTCTGAAAATGTCCTTGTACAACTGCAGTTACGCCAGAACAACGTTTGACATCTGGGGGGTTGTAGGAACAAGGAAACAAAAAGCTGGTGCAGCTTGGTGGCAGGTCAGGTATTGCTCTGCTTTTATCATTAATTATTTTATCAGATGATCTTCAAAAACTTGTTTGATCTTCCATTCCAAAAGGACCTGACTGGCTCTTGATACTGACCATGGGAGTTACCCCACAGAATAAAGTGCATCATCTCCTTTTCCATCTAAGGAGAAAAGGTTAAATCAAGAGGGTTCTTCCCTGCAGCAGGAAGAGCCTTTGGGGAAAAAAATCTGGGCTGGTTTTGGAAAAAAGCCACAGTTCTAGAAGCCACGTAAAACACCTCTGTTGGAATGAAAAACACGGTCATTCGAGGCATTACTGTCAGGATGAGATCCCAGGTCGGTGGGGTTGTGCTTTCCTATTGCCATCAAAATATTCACCCTCTTTTCACTCAAAGCATGTGACCATAGGGACAGCTCTCGAGTCTCCATCTTATTAATTAATTAATTATTATTAAACTATTTCCCTGTATTGAGAACACGTTGAGTTTTCTCAGATGAAAGGACTTCAAAACCATCTATTCCATCATCTGTGTAGTTATCACTAGGGAAATAATCTGCTAGTTGACATTTGACTTGTGATTTTTGCGTCATCCCACTTCGCCAGAGGATTATTTTCACGAACTATTTCCTACTAGAAAGGAATAAAAAAGGTTTTAGAGCCCTGTTATCTCTTCTACAGTTATTTTGGGGTCTGATTCCATGAAACACTTCTGTCCTTGTTAAGTTTTAGACGAGAATATATATACTTTTAAACAGCTCCTGGAGTTTGGGGGCTGAAGGCAACTTGCCGTCGTCCTTTCAAACTAACGCTGGTGGAGGACAGTTGCTCTGACTCGACACAGAGACAGCTTAGACAAGTTGCTATGGCAGAAACAGAAGGGAGGGTGGAAGGGTTGCCACTTATTTGCGTTTTTTTCAAAAAAACAATACAAAGACGAAAGACTTGTTCTCCTGGCAAGACACAGTCACATGCATTGTTAGTGGGAAGCTGCGAAGGAGTCTGTCAGGGCTCCAGGGCCAGTGAAATGCAGGTGAACTTGGTGCACTCAACACCCTAGAAAATCTCTGGCAGTCGATACAGGGGTGTTACGACAAACAATAGAAGAAAAGCAGCCTCCCTTACCCACCTCACCACATCAAAACCCAAATAACTTCTATAAACGTAAAGGAGGGATCCCACTCCACCTCCTCCCCCCAAAAAAACCTTAAAGCAAGTCCAAGGTCAAAAGCCCAAAGGTGGTAAAAATCCCCTACCCCCTATTTGGGCGGGTCATAAACCAAACTCTGCCTCAGACACGGTTTTCAGACACCACCTGCTTCCAGAGACGTCTGCCCCAAATTTGTGTCCAACCTAACCCCACCCCATGACCCATGTTTCTTTGGGTTTGAATATCCTCTCTTAGTCTTGAACTGCTGAAAACACAACAAAACAGAAAAATGAGGAGAAAATATTATTATTATTGGCATGTTCAGTATTTTTGTCTCTCTTGCCTCCCATGGGACATTTTCCAGACTCACGCCAAACCTACCATGCCCTCCAGCACTCTGGGTTTGGGTACTGGCTTCGTGGACTGCTGCAGCGAGTCTGGCTGCTCTTTCTGAGAGGTCAGAAGGAACAGACCCAGGAAGGCCAAGGCCACCGGCTCCTCCTCGCATGCCCGGGGGAAGAGTCACCAACAGTGATGCCGAGTCCACGAGTTTCCTTAGAGCTGTCTTGATTTCCATATCGGCACGTTGAAGTGAGGCCTGGACAGAGGTCCCCATCTCTGGCTGTGGGGAAGTCACTCCTACAGACAAGAAGAACAGCTTTTCTCTCTTCAGGGTAAAAATAAAAGAGCAGCAGCCTCCAAGCCATGGAAATATTTGCAATAGTGTCGTTTTTCCCTCCTAGAGCAGAGAGCCAATGCAGAAACGCTTACTCCACCAAGAGGGAACGTAGCTAAGACTTAAAATGAGAAGGTTGACACAACACGCTTCGCAAAGACATATCTCGCTGGGCTGAGGACCCTGTGCCACACTGCACACCCCCCCAGCCTCTCCCCAGACAGTGGAACAAAGATCCATCTCCCAGCTCAACCCTACGCTGGCTGGTCTGTCCAAAATACCTTTATTAAGATCTGTGAAATGAACCCAGTGGTGACCCATGGCGCTGATACAGACCCTACGTGCAAGGAGGACGTTATTCCCACAGGAAAGGAGGAGGAGTGAGCAGGTACCGGCCTCATCGGTGACTCTGGAGAAGGGCAGGGGAAAGAATCGAGGGCTGGTCTGCTTCGTGAGCCTGCAAGTCTGAGAGGATGGCAGAAAAGCTACTCCTTGCTCTAGCGTAATGTGTTTCTCTGACTTTACGATAGCTGAATATTTTTGCTGGGCTTTGCACTAGAAGGTACCTGAGGCTTTTAAATCGGGACTATTGGACTGTGCCCTTGCAAGGTATTCTAGAAGCAAAGTCACCTGATCTGTACAGTAATCCGAGCAGCTGTGTGTAGGGACACACTATACAGAGGAAGGTATAACTCCTGCCTCGGAAACTCAAGGGCTTGAAGGCAGAGAGAAGAGAACAGCTTTCAGCACCCAAAAATGGATTTTCAAGCGTATGTCTCTGCAGAGTGGCCACCAGGGCATCAAACAGCGTGGACTCATCCCCAGTCAGTGCTGGTAGAAGGAGGTAGGCTAGGATGGGATCGTAGGACCTCATGAGCTCATCTCATCCAATCTCCTGCCCAACACACCTCCCACAAATCCTGAAGAGGCACAACAGAGGGGCAGATGGTATCTAGGGGAACCCTCGAATAACCATAAAGATGGATGAAATACACGTCAGGTTAAGAGAACTCATCGTGTTCGTGATGTGACTGCTTGTCTAGCAAGAGTGCAAACTCAAACCCTCACCCAGTTCAAGAAGAAAACATGAGCACCTGGCACGCAAATGTCTGACTTGTTTAATGTCATTGACACAGGAGCATGTCCTGTGGCTGTTTTGATTCTGCTCTTTTCCTGGCCTTAAAAACGTAAATTCCCATGACAGACCTTAGCAGCTTGGAGCAGCTCCTTGTGAAGACATCTCATTTGTTTTTTTTTCAATGTCCTCTGCATGAGCTAGTGGTTATTGTAGAATCATCGAATAGTTTGGGCTGGAAGGGACCTTAAAGATCATCTAGCTCCAGCCCTCTGCCATGGGCAGGGACACCTTGCACTACAGCAGGTTGCTCCAAGCCCAACCAACCTGGCCTGGGACACTGCCAGGGAGGGAGGATATCGTAGTAGGGTTTGTGGATGGAGAAAACAAGTTTCGTCCGCAGGATGTCCCAGACTGCCCATCCGCGTTCATCAACACTGGGCTGGGTGGAAGATCTTTAAATGTTTTCCTAGGTAAGTGTTTTGATTCTCTGGTGTTCCTGATGCGATTGCTGCCAGCTGGTGCTGCCAACAAGTGAATTGTTTGGAAAGGCATGAAACACGCTTAGTATCCTTCGGTGAGACAAAAAATCCACAGGGGTGTGTATATACGTGTACACACATACACACAGGTTATACACAACCATGGTTGTCCCCCGTGGGGCTAATCTCACCACTTTCCTCCCTGTTTAGGGATGTCACATACTATGACTCAAGCTGCTGACCGGAGGAACACACCTCAATTAGCTGAGGCAGGTCAAACAGCGCCGCAGTGATGACACAACTTTGATGGACAGCCTGTTTCCGCGTTCTAAAACCTCAACTGCAAAGCTTTCCACCCCCTATCTCCTTCAGCCAATAACCAAGAACACAAGACTGACATCATTTTTCAAGTTCCAATTCAGCCTCAGAGAAGGACCCAAGAGGACGAGCATCTTTCAGAATTATGAACTCACAGATCTGAGCTGGAAGTGTCCCTAAACCCAGGTTCCTTTGCTTCAGCATTGCTGAAACCGTCCATAAAAAAACAAAACCAAACCAGCCAGAGCCCAACGACATTAACGTTCTTGGTTTGCCACCAAGCTCCTGCCAAGCTCCGTGGGGGAAGTGGACGAGCTGATGGATGTGCCGTGAACAGAGAACCACAGAAACCCAGCGAGTCCAGTGACAGCTGATGCAAGACATTTATTGACATAAACTCAGCATCTAACAGCGTATCTTGCATTTCATTTTTTTTTTTGGTGTGTTTTTCTTCTTTTTGTACCTCAAGCAAACCGAAGTTTCCACTTTAGTAATACCCATTCACTTGCAGGAATTTCAGTAAAACATTCTTTGTATTAAAATTTTTAATACAGCCGTACGTTTTCATCTACGAGAACTAAACCCCCACACGTCTCGTCAGTCATCTACAGAGTTGAATCACTTACAAGCATCGTTTTTAACCTCTAGGAAAATATTTTGAAAACATATGTAATGAACGTTTCATAAACCTTTCACTTTTTGAACAGAGCCCTGTCTAGGATTTTAAAAATTCCTTGCAATTGATTCTCTTTTGCTTAAATTTCAACAGAAAATGTAAACAGATGTTAATTGCTTGGAGCTAATGAATGAAAGCAGAGTTATTTCTTCTACGACCAGCTGAACTGCAGCCTTTGAGCGTTAGAAAAACCTGAGCATCAACCACAGCAGGAGGAAACCTCCGTGTTCCTTTACACATCTTTATTATCTTT
Organism: Buceros rhinoceros silvestris; assembly: GCF_000710305.1. Taxonomy (NCBI): domain Eukaryota; kingdom Metazoa; phylum Chordata; class Aves; order Bucerotiformes; family Bucerotidae; genus Buceros; species Buceros rhinoceros. The sequence continues at coordinate 46,730 of NW_010405190.1, read as the reverse complement.
ATTTATTAGATTTTTGAAGACTATCGTAGGGCAAATTCTTTTCTCAGCCGTATCTTTGTAAATGCGAATCAAATCCACTTCCTTCTGTGGAATTATTCTAGATTGATACTGGAATAACTGAGATCAGAATCAGGCCCAGTCTAAAGGAAACATCTTGTGTTTTGAAAGTATTTCCCTGTTGTATGTCTGTTACTTTCCAACGTACGGTGCAATATATGAAAAAAAGCACTAATATATATCCATGAATTATAAAACATCAGTATAAACCAAGGAGATGTTATAAAAAACGGGAGAGTAACATAAAAGAGGCTCGATTTCTTTCACCACATGTAACCGCGGGAAAAGCATGCTCTATCGTGAGGGCAGAGCACACGATACCACACACCCCGTCCTGTCTGGACAGGGAAAGTAACAGCTGGGAAACCAGAACGTTCATTTTAGCCAATACACGGTCAAGGTGCAGCCACAGGGGGGAAAAATTAAAGTATCCTTTTCTACAAGCACCTGTGGTGAATTGAGTCCCTGTCAGCGGGAACACTGCCCAGAGGACTCCAGAATGATCTTCACGCTATCACCTAGCCGGGAAACACTGAGACAACACCACACGCATATTTCCAAGGCAGAAACCCACCCAATCCTCTCTCTTCATGCTGGTTAGAAAGTCACCTGCAGCTGAGCATTTCTGGTTTCCCTGCACCATCTAAATGAGAACCTTTCCTACTGCAGCACTGCCACGCCACGCAGCTGGGACAAGGTGCGGGGACTTCTCATGCCACACCTCTGTCAGCTAGAGAGGGCCAGTGCTTGGTCCTACTGAGATCAACGACAAACTCCAGCTGACTTCAACTGGGACCAAGACTCATTTCTTTCCAGGGCTGAGTAACTTCAAGATTTGTGCAACATCCATTTTTGGTGAAGCCAGCGGGAATGGGCCATGCTCAGCGCCTCTCGGCCTTCTCCTCAATCAGAGCTGCCAAGCTCTGGAGAAACTCAGCGGAAGGCAGTACCTCTGCAAGGCACCTCAGCGCACAGGGTTACAGTAACTCGATGCAGTGGCAATGGGCGGTGCTTCCAAGCAGCCCAATGCTTTTTGAACGGATGTATTTTACAACCAGGCATTTAGAGTAAAGGTCTCTTTTCTTTATTTATTTATTCTTTTTAAAATGGTCTTTGTGCTCCTGACGCTTTGCTGTAGCTCAGTGGTGAGTACCTCTTAGCACACATTATCCATCAACCTGGTCACCGTGACATTTCACCACTGGCACGTACAGGAGACCAAATACTCTTCCCGTTGCGTCTACTAGCAAAGACCACATTTGTGGTTCTTCGTGTTAGCGTTATAGATGCAAAAGTCATTTTGTGCAGCACTTCAATCTTTTGGTGCACAATAAGTCTGTATTTTAAATGATATGGCTTATAAATCCACGTGTAGGTTTCATCCATAACGAAACCTATGTCTACAGACAACTAGGTAGTGGCTTGAAAATAGCAGTCACGGTCTTTTTTTACTTAAAGCAGAAGAGAACAGCAAAATCCTTGCTTCCTCGAGTCAGTGGGACTTTCACCATTGACTTTAGTCAAATCGGGATTTCAACCGAAAGGCCTGAGCAGCCCTTTGCACCCCTGGGAAATGCAGTATTTCCTCTATGTTTTGTTCCGTGGCAGAAGTTTAACATGTTGTAACCAGACTGTGCATGTTGAAGGGTCTACGAGGACATTTTGATGGAGCTAATTGGTGTCTAGAGCGTACAGCAGAGTCAAAGCAGTGTCATGACCTTCGGGCACGCACAGTGACAGATCGCTTCAGCTGGTAGCAGTCCTCCTTTCTGGACTGCTGAAGGGTAATGAGAAGTTTAGATACTTTCACCTTCTTGCCACACCACAATGTACAAATCGGCACTTGAAAGAATTGCTAAGATCATAGATTATGTTTATATTTCTGTCATAGGCAGGAGAATCAGGCTTTTCCTAAACCTACCGTCACTGCTCCGCTATGGAATGATATATGTTCACCTTGATCAAAGCTTTTACAATTACAGACTGTTGACAGACGTGTTCCCTTTAAGACTGGAAAAGCTCGACATACTGTATTTAAATATATTTTCCTCAAAGGTCTCCCTCATACGTATTACCTTGTAATCTTTGCCACCAACCCCCCTCACCTACAACAAATTTGATTAGTTCTTTCTAAAACGCTGCTGCTTTCTTTTGTGTTGAAAATCATGCTTGCATCTGCTCAGCTTTGGGAGAGGTCTTCTGTGCTGATGTGCAAGGTAACAGGCTCGCCAACAGTCCCGTAGCTGAGGGTTCTTGTGGAAACTTCAGTTTTAAAGCTTGACTGTCCGTTGTCTGCTGATCGCTGGACTTCAGTGCAGAAAGATGGTTTCACTGTGAAGGAGGGGCCAGGAGAAGCTGCTGCTGTTGCTGCATGCACTCCTCCCATGCAGGTATCACTCACGTGGAAAGAGATGTTTGAGGGGCCTACAGACTGCACACCGGTTACTCGAGATGCTGACATGAACACGCCCCCAGGAATGTGCTCCTCAAACTGGCTGAAAAATCTTTGCCTGGGCTCGGGCACCACAGGTCTCACCAGG
>NW_010405190.1:43538-44055 GCF_000710305.1 Buceros rhinoceros silvestris | reverse complement strand
TCTTAAAAAGCTTTGCCTGGGCGCGTGCACCACAGTTCTCACCAGTTTCAGCAGCACCGGCTTCCCAATCGTTGGCTCGTTAATCTCTGTCTGGAGCACGGAGATCTCGCAGGGTTTCTCTGCTGTGTGTTTCTGATCATCACACCCGTAGGTCTCTCCTTCTTCAGGAACGTAATCTTCAAGATCCTCCAACGTTAATACTTTGCCATTGTGGGTTAAGATTTTGCAGTCCCGGGTGCTAAGGTCCTCTGTCGGTAGTTCCTCTGGTTCATCAACTATAATAACATCATCCTCCTCTGGAAGGACATCTTGCGCTGCTTCGGGTACCCCCTCTGCAACAGGCCAAGATAGGTCTAATTCATCCTCCACTTCCTTAACCTCTGGGCTCGCTAGTGAGAACAGAAGTTCATGCTGGTCTGGAGCATCTGTCTCAAACCTGAAGATCAAAGGCTCACCCCCACAGGCAAGCAGTGGGGAAGCGACGTCTGACCCATCCTGAGCACTTGTTTCCGGGGGG
>NW_010405190.1:33466-43374 GCF_000710305.1 Buceros rhinoceros silvestris | reverse complement strand
CGGTTCCATAATCCATAACGGAAGTATGTCCTAGTTGCTCGGACTCACACGGGGAGCTTCTGTCGTCGTTGCTGGCTTGAGGTCCTTCCTGCTCAGTTGTGTACACTAGAGGCTGGATATTGGCTTCAGAGAGACTGTCGTTAGGCAAAGGCTTTGACTGTTCCACCAGTTTATTGTTGGAGTTGTTTGTATTTGGATCATCTTCCGGGGAACGCCTGGGCCGTGGAAGAGTGAATGTTAACACCCCTGCGTCGTCTTTTTCTTGTTTTCCTGGGGAAGAGCCTCTTTTCCTCGCAGGTTTTGGTGATTTTTTCACCTTGAATTCAATTATTTCTTCCACTTCAACCCATTTGGGCTTTTTCTCTTCCACCTTGGTCTCTATGACGACATCTCTAGCTGCTGCTCCCTGCCTGTCCTCTGGTTCTGTGACAAAAAGCATGGGAACAGCAGACTTCGGTGTGGTCTCCTGCTCAGGTCTGTGGACAGGCTGCCTGATCTTTGACACATAAACCGGCTCTGGAGTTGGCTCCGCTCGCGGGGAGCGGGAAGGTGAACGTGAAGAGGAACGCGCAGGAGAAACCCTTCCCCTTTGTCTCGGGCTCTTCACCACCGTGGTTATGGTTTCCTCTCTGATGACAGAAAGGATTGGAAGGGAGTTGGCAGGAAGATGAGACACTCCATCAGCACATGCCATTGTCGGTCAAGGCGCTACAGTGGGGTTAGTGTTGTGAGCACTCCAGCTTTGGGTGAAGCGTGTCATTTTGGAAGGGATACACACGCAAGGCACACACCCACATGCCCATCTCCACTCACTTTCTGACCCAAGGAAAACCTCCGTGTCCTTTCCCCCAGGCTAGACCCTGATTCCATTAACCTCCTGGAGCGCGTGAACACACAACGCATGTGTCCAGCTCAGAAACGTTCTTCTGGATGCTGCTGTATTTCATGTGCTTGTCTTGACCACCTAATACGCCACTTTGGACCATTATAGGTGTCACCAAAAGGCTTTGAACACTCAGGGAGTTTAACCTTTTCCTGAGCGTCTTTGGCTCCATTGAACTCAACAACAAAGTGTCCCTTATTACAGCAGGGTCATCAGTTAATTTTTAAACAAAGGCAACATATCTCTATTGCTTTTATAATTAAAGACTTTTGAGAGCAGAGATCTGCATTTCCATGTGCAGAGTGGTTATAATAAACGGGCATTAGGACAACGAGAACATTTCCTGCCCGAGCCATCTATGCCAAAACGTACTTATTTTTACTCTTCACAACACCGTTATTGCAGACACAGCCTGATCCTACCACCACCAACTGACGCAGAAGCACCACACCAAGGTGGGATGCGGCATTGTGAGCTCTCAGAGTATTTCTCCTGGCCTTTCTTTAGGTTTTTTTTTGATGTATCCAAAGCAGTTGGGACATCTCAGCATCCCTGTATAAATACACAGCTTGTGTCATAACAATCTTCTGCTCCTGTGGCAGGGCAAACTATGACTTCAAGTGACCTTCAGATGAAATTGGGTCAAATAGCCTTAAAATCTGCGGACCCGACCCCAGACTTCAGTGCTCTTCGTGTTTAACAGGCAGGTTTTCCTGCACATTTTTCAGTGGCGTTTCTTACACGGAAAAACTTGAAGGTACAGACAGTGTTGGGTTTGCGAGCACAAGGAAGCTGATGCTCTGCAGTGGAGGTAACAGGCAAAGCTGATCTTGTTTCTGTGTTGAGATTCTGTCCCTACCAATGGGATAAAAAAAAAGGAAGTAATTGAAGGGTAAGACAATGGCCTGGGCTGGGATCGTGAATCAAGACAATAGCTTTTTCACGTCTCTCTCTCTCCTCACCAGCTTTAGTCACAGCCACAGGGCCTGAAAGCCACCAGCTCTGCTCTCTGGCTGCTTCTGCTCTGGCTTTTGCACAGAGAAGGTTGGGGAGGCGTCTCTGTGCAAGGAGAGCCTGTTCCTCCTGTTGCATTTGTCTAACCATCACAGAAGACTAATCCTCTTAGGTATCTTGTAGCCCTTCCCATCACTTGGTCTCGTTTTTGGAGACTGGTATTGCCTTCTATGGAGATCAGGTTTCCTTCCACCATCAGTCTCTCTTGGAGGATGTGGCGAGGTTCAGGACAGGATCAGCTCCAAGGGATCTCTTTCCTTCCAGAACACCCCCCTATTGCTCATTTTCACTGCTTTACACTTCTCTGCAGCTTTTTTCTCATCCTCCCTCCCACCTTGGCCTTGTCTGCTCTCTGACACTGCTACAGAGCTTTCAGGTCTCTGCAGAGCCTCCATAATGGTTTGAGTTACACAAAACGAAATCTTTAGCGGTAAAGACGAGAATGAACCCACGTGTACTTGCACTAGGCTTTGCGAAGTTAAAGCGCTTTTTTGGGTCTGGGATTTGTGTTCATAGACATTGTTTGATCCCTTCTCTAAACTACCTGCTATTTTCCCCTAGTAGTTTCAAAGCTGCTTCTGCTCCTCAGCTCGCTACACGTTAAGGGGAGCTGGAATGGGTGTTTGGAGAGTTGTTCCCATACTTTACCTCATTGCTACCACACTTCCAGCTCAGGTTCAGTCTAATGAGTTCATGGCCACATCCCCTAGCAAAAGGAGGGGAATTTCTGTTGTTTTGAGATCCCACTTATAAATGTAACAACCTCCTTTGCGACTGCAGCCCTTAGTTTAGGAATCACTTCCTGAGCTGTCCAAAGCAATTGCCCATGGAGTTTCCACGTCAGAAATTTAGAAATCAGCTTAACCGATGGCATTTTTTTATTAGGTGAATATTATTTAATCAACCAACATTAGTGCTGCTGCTTGTATCTGAAGTCACGAAGGGGAAAGGAGGACTACTAGCTGACTGAAGAGAGAGGTGGAATAAAAGCATCTCCCCAGGTGATTTACAGGCATAGAGAAGTGGATAGATGGATTTTACCAAGCTTTGGATGTGGATTGGCTCTGAGTGACTCCTTCCTGCTCCTGACTTTCTCAGGATGTTTCTGAAGGTGACATCAAAAAATATTTGTCTGCTTATCTACCCCACTGGTATCTGAACCCTGGCTGTACCCTGAGATGGTACAGGCAGAAACCCCATCGTTCTCCGGGCTTTGCAAGGTAAAAAATTCTAATGTCTGAAGATGCTAACTGGACTGACGTGGAAGAGCGAGGGGCAGAGGCAGAACCCTCTCCTGGTTCTCCTGTCTGCCCTTTGCCTATTCCAGGTGGAAGATGCAAGGAGGGGGGACATGTCTTCTTATAAGCCACCGGCTCCAAAAGGAATAGCCACCACAGAAAATAAAAGGTAAACCACTCTTACCCATATTTGAGTGGTCATTACACACATGTCCTCACCTCGTAACAAAAGTAAAAGAAGTCAACTTTAGCATCATGTCCAAGTTGAGGACTGATTTTGGCACTAGTACAGCTCTTGAGGGAATGCACTGCCCCACAACGTCCGTTGTACCGTCAGCTACTTCCACTAGGACGTGATCTCGACAGCTTGGAGGTGCTTTGAAGGCCTATTGCAGAAGGACAATGTCCCCCTTCCAGCACACGGAACAATTTTATTAGGTAGTTGTTTATGACGCTTAAGAAGATATATGAAGATTTTAATGGCTGATGAACTTCTGGCCTACATGTGACTGAGGAAGTACAGCTGTCTGCTGCAATTAATCTTTCTACGGGTACCCAATAGAAACCAGGCTCAAAGTATCCAAAAAGACCAAGTGGGACAAAATTTCGTATTAGAAATATAGACACAGAAGGGGAAAAAAATGTCCATCCTCCTTCTGCTTCGTCATAAAAGGCCTTCCTGAAGAATTTAAGATAGAAAGCCAGAAGAAATCCCTGTAGGCTGTGAGATACTCATTTAATTTGTACACTTTTTCAGGTAGCCAGTTCTCAAAGCTGGTTTCTTTTCAACATTGAGTCAGACTCCACCTTCTTGAACCCTTGTGCAACTCTGGCAGTAATCAGTGGAATTTTTTGCACATATAAAAAAAAAAAAACCCGACCCAGGCTGTGTCTAACACCAGTGCTGCTGTGTTTTGAAAGGGAGAGTAAGAGGTTTTTTTCCAGGTGGTCACTTTGCATAGCACAGAATACCATGAGATCTGGTGGGATGGGAATGAACACTCTTGCATGGCCAATAAACACAAGCTTGTTATTGGATCGTGCATAGGCAGCAAGGCAAAACACAAATGTTACAAAAAAAAAAAAAATCAGCACTTACATGATGATGGTTTTCTTGGGCACTTTAGTCTCTTGTTCAGTGACTACAAAGAAAACAGTATGAACAGCATGGGGTTAAAGAAAGGCTAAAGCTGAAATGATTAAATTATCTTTTGATCAATTAATCAAAATAAACCGGAGTGAAAAAAAAACCAACAACTGTACCATCCCATCCATGCTTTCTGTGGTTATTTCCAGCATCATTTTTAGTGTTTCTGACCAAGAATGAGAATTCAGAGGGCTCTGAACAATGAATGATTTAGCTTTGAAACTAAATATTTTGTGGAGAACAATATTGCAAAATCTGTTTATTCTTCCATGAGATTCTGACGTTTTTGTTTGGCAGGTCAAAGCTAGGAAACAAGGTCTATTTTAAATATCTTTTTTCTTCCTATAACAAGGTAGTGATGGTGTGAGAAACCTGAAAACGCCTTGAAGTGGAAAATCCTGGAGAGCTGACATTCCTTAAACTGTGCTTTGACTTCCTAGAAAAAGAGTTTCCCCAAACACTGAGCAGCTTCCAAAGACACCATTTGAGAGCTAATACAGATTTTTGGCATTCCCCATCCTATCTGCTGGGATAAAATTAAGACACTGTTTGAACCGGACTGTTTTGAACACACCCTGAACTGCTGAACTTATTTGAGATCTAGAAAAAAGAACTACAGCAAGCCCCGCTTTTTATTGAATAAACTAGTGAAAGTTCTAAAAACCCTTTAATTTAATCTCAAAGGAATCTGTCCAGCAATCAGTTTGCAATCTTCCAGTCAGCCTAGAGTAAATTTTCGATTGGTACGACTGAAAGTGAACTGCAACCTTAAAAATAGGTGGGAGAAAACACAAACAGTTCTTGCCCAGGGAACTCGTAGCATCTGTATTACTGGTTAAATAAATGACAATTAGTGCCGATATTTTCAATAGCGTCCCAAAAATAGTGTGACCAAAAATTAAAAATACATCTACAACGTTAGATGGAATAGTTTAACTTAATTTTGCCTCCACTTCCAAGGGGGCTCTTCTGCCTCCAGGTTAAACAACAAACCCACCATAATGAAAAGGAATTTTGTGCAGATGGTGATGTCACTGTTTGACCTGGAGCTCTGTGGGTTTTATTTGCAGAGCCTTGTCTCATTTATGCATGTAAAAATCTGGAATGATTTCCAACAGAGTCAAAGGAGTTGCTGCAGAACTAGGTGGGTTTAACCAAAATCTGTTTGGAAATTAGAGTTTATAGCTTACTGGGTAAGGAGAGGGCAGAATCCTGTTCAATCGTTTATCTCTGAACACCATAAAATATATCTGTCCTATCCTCAGTTAACATTTTTCAATTAATTCAGAACCTTTTTTAAATGGTGAATGATAATTATTCAATGATGGAAGGTGTACTGAGTGCTCAAACAAGTTACTGCACCCAGGTTAGAAATTTTCACTGAATTTTTAAACCCTTCAATCAATATCGTGCGATTTTTACATTACTTTTAGACAATCTCATCAAATAATGTTGTGAGATTAATCCATAAGCAGCAAGAGTATCATTACTGATGCAAATCGGAACGAATTTTTTAAAAGATAGGTGGGTTCTACCGTTATTTTAACCACTGTATCGAGATGATGATAATTAAACGTGTTTTTAATGACGTCCCCGATGTCTCTACGAGGAAGTCTCTTTAATGTATACGCTGTTCTGGTCTGTTCTTGCAGTCCTCCCAAGCGATGCTGACCGCGATATTTCTATAGGCAGCAGTTCAATTTCCTGTGTGCTACCCGAGGGCTGAGAGAGGATGTAATCGTACGAAGGATAGAACCACATGAAAGTAGGATGAGAGAATTTGGGTTCCTTTTTGTTTTTTTCCCCCGAGAGGAAAATATTCTGCATCCGTTTTAGCACCAGATTTATCATTTCAACTTGTTCAATAGCGCTTTAGGAAAACAGCTTTGCAAAGCAGGAGCCCCTGACAAGCAGGTTAAAAGCTAGAAGCATTAAGATCAGCCAGTGCTTCTCTAGGACCAGACTCCTCCTTGGTTAATCATGTTAAATCATTGACTTACAAGTGATGAAACATTTAGGATAAGTCAGTTCTTGTTGCTCTGGATGGATGAAAGGTGGTTTATGGCCTTTATGACAAACTCGAAACGTGCTTTCTCCTCTCACAGAAGCGTAAACCTATTTTTCTGCTGCTGGCATAACCCACAGGAGCTCTGCTCTGCTTTCACCCTCCTTTTGCTATGCTTGGGAGATTAATCTGCAACACGAGATGCACGAATCTGATGTGAACTGCTACAGCTCCTCTTAAAACGAGCAGTGCATGGACATAACACGAAGTGGTGTGAATGAAATGCAAGTGCTTTGCACTCCGTCTAGAAAAAAGGCTCCACTCCTGCAGCAGCTGAGGGGGTGGGAAGGGCAGATTGCGATCTCTTGAGCTTGCACTGAAAACCCCGTGGCCAAATGAGGCCAACCGGTGATGACCACAGAACGAAAATAGCAAGATAAATATCCCAACCATCACCCTAACCAGGGAACTTCAAAAAGGTCAAGGGACAAACTCCTCTGCCCCATTTCTTCAGTGGGAGGTGGCACTAAGTGATCTAATGCTCTTCTGTGTTCTCAAGCATCTTCCCTTTGAGAGCCTCAGAACACTCAGCTCTTCCATGCGAGGTGGGTGTTACCTATTAAAGCCGCTGAAGAACGTGCCCAAAGCTCTGCATGAGATCTAAGGTGAGATGAGGAAGAGGTTCCTGTTGCCTGGCTGTAACTGCGCTGAGCGCTGATGGTTTTGCTCATCTCCACTTGTGTAGCTGATTCCTTCTCCTACCACCAACTACCTCATGATATATCCTGGACCTATCTGCCCAGCTGAGAACACCACAACCTTTCAAAAACACTGGGCTTTGTTTTTTTCTGGAAAAAATGAAGGAGTTAGTGAGCCTGGGATGAACGACTTGCAATAGTAACATGTTAAGACAGGATGCCAGAGCACATCAGCCCAGATCTGCCGTGTGTAGGTTAAGCGGCAAGGTGCAAAGCAGACAGTCAGCTTGAAGTCAGAGAAGGGTCTTCTTTTGGTTACACATTTTTAAGTGTCTAAAATTCTTCCAGTATCCACAGAAAAAGGATTTTTAAAGCAACTCTCCATTGACTTCAGTGTAGGGACCAGGCAGATCTCAGCGTTTCAGGCTTGCAGCCCAAGCTGTGGGTGCTCGCAAGGGGGACCCTTTAGTCCAGTGGTTTCCATTCATTTGGGCTTGGTCCTTCCAACAGTTCAGCAAATTTAACCTTCATGACAAGCAGGTTGGTTTTGAGAGCTGTGGTGTTGGACCATGGACCACCGCTGACTGCAGGCCAGGGCTTGTAAACCACTGTACTAACGGTGTCCCATATTGCAAAGGTAGGTTTGGTTCAGTATAATAAACAGTACAGAAAGGCAGGAGGATAAAAACTAAAACAGTTGCACCTGAAGCCCTTTGGATGCCTCAGGAGACTCTGACAATAGTCATTTCGCGGAACCAAAGATAAATCAGGTGAAGCTTAGGCCTGCCGTGCAGGTGAGCTAGGAAACACGGTATCTATTTTCTGTTGGAATGGTACCACCCAGCAGTAACGTTGTCCTCTGGGTGAAGACACAAACGATCCCATTTTCACCAATAGAAAGGACTGTAGGGAGAAAGCCTTCATGAGATCCATCTGTCCTCCAGTTCTTTGCCAGATGAACCTGACTTTTCCATAGGTAGATCAAGGCTGGTTATTGATTTTCAAGAAAGCAACGAATTCCCTCCTCGGTCAAGTGCATTATGCCAAACGCATCCCTGATGCGATTCTGCTCAGAACACTCCTCTTGCTCCATGGATGAGCCTGCTCTTTGCTCCACTGGCCTGAAGCATCTCTCCCTCTGTTCCTCCCTGGAGGTGACTCAGGGGACTCCTTCCTTCCCTATTACCAAGTTCAAGCAATTGCACATCACGGACCCAAACCTATTTTGCAGCATTTCTGAAGCTTCCAGGCAAACTCCAATTGTATTTCTTCAGCCAAGCTCACAATTTTTTTAAATTTATGACTGCAGGAATAATGGCACATGAGTAATTCAGGGCTGAACAGGTATATTTGCAACCCCAAGAGCTGAACAGTGCTCCTAACACTCTTTTACAAGCCTCACTTGTTTTTGTAACATCTCCTGCCTTGGTACAAAGGAATTCCATCAAGAAATGCCACCCTAACAGTGATTCGTTTGTGCTCCTTTACATCCTGCAGACAACTTCTGAGTGGAGCACCATTTTCCCTCAGTATTTTTCCAGACTCCAGTCACTCACTGCTCAGCGGCTTCTTCAGTCAGAATGGCTTTGTGTTCTACGGGTGTTGATAATAATGACCATCCCCTGTCAAAAGTGCACTTGAACCCCCGTCACTATCACAAGACAATGAGAAAACACTGAAAATGCATAAAGAAGGGCCTACAGCTGCTGGCAAACCTCTGGCTTTTGTTGGCCATGCCTCCACTAGCCCCATAGGAGATAGCTCTCTGACACCAAGGTTTGCCGGCATGCGATGTCCTCTGCCTGTCCTAGTCCTCTCTCCTACCCTCCGAAACAGTAAGCTATCTGTTAGCTATTATAGATGGTCCCTTGGCTGCGCTATCGCCTGAAACGCTGCTGGGAGCTGTTTGAGAGAGACAGCCATGCTCAGCCAGCCCAGGACGCTTCTGAGATGTACGAAGAACCAATTCTCTACACCAGGAAATGTTCCTCATGCAGAAGTAGCCTTAAACTGAGCTGCGATGGGTTTAGAGCAAGCCTAACACATTGCTTGTGGGAATCCCTTTGATAAGAAGGTAACTCCAGGCAGTCACGTCGTAAAGGTGTTAAGAAAAAGATGTGTTGTGGCCTTTCAGAAACGATCACAGTGTGCCTGCAGCTTCAATACTGGCCCTTGTTTTTTCTCAGCAGCACGTAACTCATGTTCTGCCAGGCTGACACGCGTTGGCAAGTATTTGAACAGGAACAGAAACATTTTTCTTGCCCTAGTGGTGGTGTGACATACCCTTCATCTGCTCCTCCATTTTCATATAATGCATTTATGAGCATTATATGATGCAGTTGATTTGCCGGGTGAGGAAATCAACAGATGGTGATGGGTATAGAGCGGAGCCGCAGTATACCCATGCACATCTCATAGACATACAGATACGTGTACACCAACAATCAACATGGATAAGATGGCAAAGAGATCCGCTCCTCGGTGAGGTGGGTTGAGGGTAATTCACTGACATACTTACGGAGCTGGTCAAGGATCGTACCTTCTATGGTAATGGCTTGGTCTCCTCTCCTCTCCTGGGTCAGGGCTGCAGCAGTGTGATGGTAAAGTTCTGCTCCACTTTTTGCAGACCCTAATCTGTTCATCAGCTAAAGAGAATCGTGCGGTACTGAATGAAATGCAGGATGGCTTGGAGCGATAAAACCTGCCTATACTATGTTACAAATTCATCGCACTTACATGACAACAGAAACGGATGAAAACGAGACCCCAGACCTAAGCTGGAGTTTGAAGGAACGCATTGCTCCTCAGTGGAGTTCCTGATAATGCTTTAGCACAAACGACTCGCACAGACAAGTTACAGCACGTCAGCTAATAGTTGTTTGCCCTGCAGCCGGTGACCTGGTCCTGAGGTAGCTCTGACCTC
>NW_010405190.1:30005-33336 GCF_000710305.1 Buceros rhinoceros silvestris | reverse complement strand
TGCCATTTAGGTGGTGATGAAAGAGGGGCTTTATGTTTATTATCCATTAATCACCTCGGCCAAGGGAATACTGGACCTTAGATCTCAGCTAATGGCAAAGTAATGTGATTTTGCTGAAGTTCTAGTAGAGGTCTTCAAACTGTATCAAACTTCCTACACATTCCTGTGGAGTAACTGTGAAGATGCCGGGAGCTGAGCCCTTTACCACGGGTCAGCTCACCCATGCGAATTTCCTAAACCAAGGTCAGCTGCTTTTATGGACAACTCCTGAGAGCTTATCACTGTTTTACTGCAGTAAATGCATAGACTAATCTTTAGAAAATATTTTATGGCACATTTATTTTCATTTATTAGATACTTCTATGTATGCTTGCTAAGTAACCGGGAATTTCAGTGGTTACACTTCCATTTAGATTTCATTTCTTTCTTTTGGCATTGGATGGTTTCTTTGTAGTGGCATAAATCTGTTCTCATTTAAAGATGGTCCAGAAACAAAACCTCGCATCAGAATGGGCCTAAACTTTAGAAGAGGTACCTCTAGAGGTCTGGATCTGAATTTAAGCTAGAGAAGCAGCTCACTCAATTATTATTTGAGCCGCCAGACTCTCATATTAGAACATTCTGATGCTGTTGGATGTTCACAATCCAGATCTAGTTCAGGAGAACCTGACTCCATATAAACTTTTTTTATATGGCAAGTGGCAGCAATTACTCAGCCACTAATCTCATGCGATAGATCGATCCCTCCCAGTAAAACGAATTATCCTACATAGGTGACGTTGGATGGCAGATCTTTAAAGCTCGCCAAACTTACCTCACATTCATAGTGTCCCATATCTTCATCAGAAGGGTTCTTAACCACTAGGACTATTATGCCACTCCGTGGTTCACTGAAAGTCTGGTATTTACTGGTGTCCTTCAACAGCACACCATCTTTGTACCATCTGCAGGTGGAAAACACTGCATATAAGCCAGGAGAAAAAACACCGTGTCAAGAAGTCCCCAGCTCACCGATCCGTCCATCAGAGCAGTGGCAAACAACTCAAGAGTTAATAACTACGCAAACGTTCGGATCCTGCAAGATAGGTCTACGTGTGGGCAGGTCACACATGGATACGAAGCTGCACAGGTTTATGAGGTACCTCTCAAGAACCCTCATCAGTCAGTGAAGGGAAAAGGGCTTCAAGCCATGAGGAGATATGCTGAGCTTTTTGTCCGAATACCCAGACTGGCTGCTGGTCAAATTGAAGCGTAAGGCAGGGAGGATGCAGGAATGATAAAACGTTGTCAGGGCACTAGATCTGATACTAGATCTGATGTCAGGGATTATCTGGAAGTGTTTCCTTTCAGATACTGGCCAGAATAAATTGCTGAGGACTTCTGGAATGTTGGCGTTGGGAAAAGCCATCATTGGGATGGGGTTGTGGTGAAAGACACCGAGAAGAAAAGGTCTTAACTTTGAAAGAAAGGGCGAGAGATTCTTCTGACCATGTGAAAAGGAAAAACATGATTTGTTTCAGTGGGACTTGAAGAACTGACCTGATTTGAGGCCTAGGTGCTCCTTCGATAGTACAGGTAAACTGAGCATCTTCACCCTCCGCAAAATAAGCATTTCTAACCTTGTTCACAAACCGTGGTGGCACTGCAAGACAAAGATAAACGGAGCTAGTAGCTGGAAGCATCACCAGATAACAAAGGATGTGTCCCTGACCAGACAATTCTCATCGTGTCTGCAAACAAGACACAAAAGAGCAAATTTTTGACCTAAGAGCAATTGACTGCTCCCATATAAATAATTTTTAAAAGTATTACCCAGTAGATGTTACGCAGAGCTTCCGGAATGTCTTAACATTCATGTTTAAGGTGTTGCGTAGCAGGCCCCTTTAAACCAATGCATCCGTGCAGGACTTTACCTTGAACAAGGATCTTCCCCAAGGTACTGGCATTTCCGGCAGGGCTGGAAGCAAAGCACATGTACTGTCCTGAGTCAGCTCCTGTTAGGTTGTCCAAGATCAACGTGCAGGAACCGTCCGGATCTTCTATTATAATGTGATGGGGATCCACCTCCACAGGCTTTCCATCTTAAAGAGGAAAAAAGGCTTCATAAAGACTTTAGTATCAATATCTTTTCTCCTTGGGAAATTCATCCAGTTTTTCAGCTTGAGAGGACTGAGAGCTCTATCCGTTTTATTGTGGCTGGTGTTGGCTGTTGAGCGATGAGCTCTTCGTCTTTTCCAGCTTTCTACAAAACATCCTCTGGGCAAAGCACTGTTGAGGGACCTTAGACATCATCAGTCCTAATTGAAAAGTGTAATTTTCCCAGAGCACGTGCTGTGCAGCTATAGCTAAACCCATCGGTACAAAGCAATATAGATGGAGAACAAATCCGGAGGACGCATTTCATGAGTTGCCGCTCGTACCTTTGTACCAGCTGACGGATGGCTTGGGAGCTCCCGTAACTTTGCAAGCCAGCTTGACCGTCTCTCCCAGCTCAGCTGTGCAGTCGGCCAGTTCTTCCTCAAAGTCTGGAGGTACTGAAACATCAGAAGGAACGGGTTAGTCTGGAGGAAGGGAGCGCTGCCCGTAGGAAGGCTGCTGCAAAGTAAGGTAAGAACAGGTAGAATTCCTGCAAATCTCGGCAGTTCAGAATGGAAAGCTGCCTGGGAAATCTTGGCATTGACTTTGCGGGTGACATTCTGTCCTTGCTCATCTGAGACTAAATTCAGTCTGCTGTTGGCTATAAAGATGGGGCGTAAAAACCAAGGGGATTTGTTGCTGATGAGGAAGTATTTTAGCGATGATTTTAATAAGCACATCCATTATTCAGCTATCACAGATAAGTTAATTCCCCAATTAAAAAGCACCCTTGATATCCAAACTAGTGCTCTGTTGGGCCCCACACAATAGAACCTTTGCTTTGCTAAAGGACTTTCATTTTCACTTTTTACTACCACATGAAACTATGCAAAATTATTCTAATGAGGAAGGCTATCAGAACACCTCACTGAAAGCACAAAAATAAAATGCCCAGACTCGTTTTCAGCATTTATACACTAAACCCAACTCTGTCCTGGCATTTTAAGATGCCAAATTTCCTTAGGCTGCAGAGAACAGCTTTGGTAGCTTATACCCAGACAACAAAGATCTAATACCCTGCTGAAAAATTTTGTGGAGAGAGAATTGGTGGAATGCCAAATGACAGTGAGGACAAAGCAGTCAGAATGAAAAGACAAAAATCCGGAGCAAACCCATGTGCTCACATACAGCAATGTCAGGCTGGAGTGGAGGATTTAGCACCCGACAAAGTCACAGGGGGCTTTACACTGCTATC
>NW_010405190.1:12425-29895 GCF_000710305.1 Buceros rhinoceros silvestris | reverse complement strand
GCTATCAGCATGAATTGGGGTCAGGTCCTGAGACTACTTTTCCCACTGGAAGATGCTCTTCATGAAGCTGGTGCAGGGTCTGGAGCACATGTCTGATGGGGGGGGGTTCAGCCTGGAGGAGGCTCAGGGGAGACCTTCTGGCTCTTCATGACTCCCTGACAGGAGGGTGGAGCAAGGTGTGGGGGAGTTGGTCTCTTCTCCCCAGGAACAAGCGCCAGGATGAGAGGAACCGTCCTCCAGTTGCACCAGGGGAGGTTGAGGTTGTCCCTGAGGCAGAATCTCTTCCCCGCTGGGGTTGTGCAGGGCTGTCGCAGGCTGCCCAGGGCAGTGGTGGAGTCCCCATGGCTGGAGGGGTTTCCCAGCCGTGTGGAGGTGCTGCTGAGGGCCAGGGGTCAGGAGGGACCTGGCAGTGCTGGGGGATGGTTGGACTTGGTGATCTTAAAGGTCTCTTCCAACCTAGATGATTCTATAATTCTTCCAGTGCAGTGGTGGAGTCCCCATGGCTGGAGGGGTTTCCCAGCCGTGTGGAGGTGCTGCTGAGGGCCAGGGGTCAGGAGGGACCTGGCAGTGCTGGGGGATGGTTGGACTTGGTGATCTTAAAGGTCTCTTCCAACCTAGATGATTCTATAATTCTTTGCAGTGTGCCAGGGCCTTTTTCACCAAACTGTGTGGTCGTGTACCCTCCTGCAATCCCTGCCAGATCAGACGCGTCTCTACTGCCAACTCTGCAACTCGTGTTTTAGAAGATTCAATAACATGTCCCTCTTCTCTAGTGACACACACTTTCTGGGCTGTTTTGCTGGAAAACCTCATCCTCTGCTTCTTGACAAAAAAGTAACAATATAAAGAGAGGGAACTGAGCAACCACTTCAGTCTCCAACTCTGATCCTCCATCAAAGGCAACCCACGTCAGCTGAAAAGGCCAGGTGCCACCAGCTCTCCTCAGCTCATCCCCTGTCTTTTCCACACCTGGGCTACGGACCTTGAAGAGTAATTAGAAAGTTACCCTGCTGTTGCCTGAAAACCTCTAAGGCCCCGTGGGACCTCTGTCAGGTAAAGGTAACCCCTTCAGTGAGATACAGCCTTGGCCCCTCGATGGTAAATGGAGAGAGTCAACCACCACTGTCCCATCCTGATAAGGGGCCTTCCCCAGTTCAAGTGGAGGACCTGGCCACTGCTATAACCATTCCAGTTAAAGCTTACTGCGGGCTATCAAGTCACGTGAGCTGTAATTTACCACAGTCTCTGACGTGATTAAAGGAAAACTCCAACCCTGGTTCAGTTTAAGAGGCTGTAAGTGACCCTAGGTGGTTTTTCTCCCTTTTTTGCTCATCTCCTTCCTGAATCAGGGAGACAACCCAAGAAAAACTAGGAGGTTTGGGCTCTCTTGGGCCATACTCACTCCAGACAGGCTCGTTGATCCGCTGCTGTATGCCACAGATGTCCTTCACCCAGGAGTTCTTGATATTCACTGTACGTGCCTGAAGGAGGTACTTGCGCACCAAGTCTTCCCGCTCATGCCAGATCTCAAACGCCCGGTCATCCCCTTCCACGAGGTCATTCACATCTATGTTGTTCAGCTGCGTGACAGAAGGAGGACAAGAAAGTCAACACAGATCCTGTGTTCTTACGGCTGAAAACTGGAATTCCAGAGTTCAGATCTGGTCTTAGCCTTTGTGAACCAGAACCATCTTCAACCAAGGTTTGAAATGGAAACAATTAAACACCAGCAAACCTCCTGCTACCACCGTGTACCCTTCAGGGGACGTGAGTTGTGCCATCCCCCATTCAAGCAAAGCAGCAAAAGGGGTACTTTACACCGCTTTTAAAGATTTTTCAGACTGCATGAGCAATGCAACGTGGATTTGGCTGAGCAGCAATCAGGGTCACTTGGCAACCCTTTGCAACAGGTATACCTGACTTCCATAGTTTTCCTAGGAGCAATTATCAGATTTCAGGAAAATAACCTCCAACGTGACAGAGATGCCAAGGGTGAGGCACTCCAACCCTACAGCGCAGCACTGGTGGACCAGGAACAGCACAATTAGGGGAAGAACCTACAGAGCAGGCACTCTCTGGACAAAGTGTCCCTTCATTTTTTTCCCTTGGAAAGTATAATCTGACTGTGATTGGGCTTTGAGAAGGCCCTAACTGGGCTTGGTTGAGAACTCCATGGGTTTTTTGATGGTTTGTTCTACTGGAGTTGAACAACTACTGCCTTGGGAAAACGGCGATAGAAGCAATTCCTTCCTGCAATTTTTTTTGCAGTTTTACGCTGAGCTCGGAATGTCTGAAGACGAGCTGGCCAAGTTCTGCGTTTTTCATTTCTAACCAGGAATCGGTGTCAGGAAAGGACATACCTGGCAGAGAGAACCACTGGGAATGTAGCATATGACTAGACCAGCTTCTCCTCAAATTTAATACCAAACCCAGCGCTAGCAAATAATAGAGACAGCAAAATATCATGTACTGATGCAGTTAACTCGGTGAGCTAACCGAGATTAATAAACCGCGTACGTGTAATCTCACTGCTGCCCCGTAAAAATCCACCCATACTTCTGACGGGTTCTACCATGTTTCTGACGGGTTTAAGAAGGAAATTTGGGGACAGATGTAGATTCTACTTGTACTTCACAACCTTTTGAAACAAAGGAACTCAAAAGGATTCGTGAGATGCCCCATTTAGATGACCAGAAGTTGGCTATAATCATGAAGTTCTCAATGCCAGCGAAATGCTCTGGAAGAGGCTGTAATGATCAGACCTTCATGATGTTTTTGAAGATGTAACTGTAGGTGTCGGTCTTCGTGTCTCGCTTTGGTTTGCAGATCACAATATAATTTTTGAAGAGGAATACATGTCTTTTGTGTCCTTTCCACGCCATTCGAGCTCCTGGAGCTCCTTCCCACACAACGAAGTGGCCCTGATAGGAAAGAGAATGAAGAGCGTGTGGTGAGAACTCTGGAATTACCACCACGCTGATGTCTCACCACGGTTTTTCTCTCAACAGATAACAAATGTTCACTGTTACGCCACCGCTTTCTGTGCCTTCGGTTTATTTCAGCGCAGCAGGTTGTTTCTAATGCTAAAAGCGAAGCATCAGACTGACAGCACCAACAGGGATGCACACAGTGGCTGTCGTTACCGTGACCTTTAAACGGTGTTCTTCGCTGCCAGAAAAATAGCAGAGCTCACGTCAAGCAGGCATACTCCACCCGTACTAACGATAATGGAAAATTATGTCCTGGGTGTTATGCGGACACTTAATACTCTCACTTGTTCTCCTCCGTCAGCAGACACACACGGCTCCGTTAGTGACGCGGGTTCCCCCCGGCATCATTAGGGAGCAGCAAGCGCTCCTGGGGTGTAATTCACTGCGCTGTTTTTTTTTTCTAGATGTCTAAACGTGGATGGATGGATGGATGAATGCCCACCACAGTGTCCCACTGTCAGTGTAGTTTAGCCTTACAACTCCACTCTCCACACACTATGTTTCACAGGATACAAACAGGCAGAGTAAGTGACTTGCCCAGCACGACACAGTAAGTCTACAAAGAAACAGGAATTTGAGTCAGGGGGTTGAAAGTCCGAGACTAGTGTCCCAATAGCTGGATCATCTTTCCCCTGTGCTCCTAAACTACATTTGTTTCATGAAAGAGATCGAGAGAAGCACCCAGGTCTTCTGAGGATACACGAACAGCCGTGGGAGAACATCCATAAATTGATCCAATGTTTTCACACAGATCATATGAAACGAATACCATGCTACCTTGCACCACCATCCCAGCAAATTAGGCTCTTCAAAGAAATCTATCAAATGAAAACATGCAGCCTGAAAAGGTGCAGTGAGCTTCTAACACCTGAGGAGTCACCAGGAAAACCCATTAATGACAGTAATTTCTGGAGCTGTCCCATGTAGCTTGTCAATAATAAAATAAAATGCTTTAAAAACGGGCAGGGGCCCAGAGCCAATCTGTTTGATGAGTGGGTTGGAAGGGCAAATAGCAACATTATGTGTGAACTGCTCCATAAAGATCTACGGTCTGGTGCTTCAAACCTCAGCGAAGCCAGGAGACCCATCACTGACCAGTAAGGAAGGCAACAAGCAAGCCCTCTCTTTCATATAGGATTTCTAAAGGAGCTTCTTGCAGGACATGAAGCTACTTAGAAACCAGTGAATAGCACTAACAGTGACTGGGAAAATCCAGTTACCTGTCGGATGGGTTCACCAAGGCTTTCCAAGGTCCCCGGATAATTCTCAATGAGCGAGACATGGAGGTTGTTTTCTGCTCTTCGGGTGAGCGCGGACACAATGGCATAAGCCTGCTCCAGCAAAGTGCAGTTTTGGCTGTTTCTTGCTTTGTTTCGGATCAATTCCTGTAGGTGAACGAAGAAAAGGTTACTGGGCAGACAGAAAACACCCCCGATTTCCTGGATAACCGAAGCGTTTTCAATACCTGCTCCAGCTTTTTCATCTGAGCAACTTTCACCCTGTTCTTTCACCATATGCTGCTTAGCTACTGAAACCTCCTCTTTCCTACCCAGCCTTGACGACTAACCAGTCTGGCTTTTCCTGACATCCGCTGCTCTTAGGCAAAGACAAAGCTGAAGCAAATACCAGTGGTTGAGAACCCCAAAGCGATCCTAAACGGCATTTCTCCTGCGCTTCCCCTGACGATACCACCAGGCAAGAACTCATGTGGCAGTGCTACACTGAGAGTCGTTATTAGATTAAAAGCGAGAGAGGACGGAAAAATATGAAACAGGAGTTACCCTGTGCTCCCCACAGTTGTTCCCATTCCTCTCTTTCAGCAAGGAGGCACGGGAAGTGCCCACGCTTCTCCCTCTTTCAAGAGACCCTTGGTGTTTCTATGGAGAAATTTAATTTGAACCCCCAAACTCTTCAAACCGCTCACTTCTGTAATGCCAGAGCACAGACACGGTTGGCAGTCGTCTTTCTGACTCTGCTAGCGCTGCTTCCTAAAAAAACACCATAAAAAAAGCCTACGCTGATGCTTTCCCTTGTCATCTGGGCTAGAACCTGAATGAGTAGGAGAGATGAAAGCTTGAGAGATGAAACTTTTCAGGATGGTAGAACGGGGCAAAGCTTTTCGGAAAACGAAAATTTCATCTTATGTAATGTCAGTATGAAACTCAAGTATAAAACTGGTTAGTATCTTATATATTGGAAATTGATGATTTTTAGAACAATTTTTTATTATTTTTGCTGAATGTGAAGCAAATTCATGGTTTTATTTGCTATATACATACATGAACTCATATATATATAAGCAAGGTTTTTTTTAAGCTATATATGTATCCATATATTTAAAGATCACTCAGATCAAGCTTCCTGAATATTATGGGGTTGCAGACTGTGAACCTCTACCTGGATTTACATCTACAAAACTATTTAGAGAGCAACCATCACAGGTGACGGTCCGTCATAAGCAGCTTTCCGTTGAAGTTGTTTCAGAAGGAAGCCAAGAAATACAAAATAAGAATAAAATGCTTTTCTCCACAAGATGCACGAAGCAGAACATAACCATGTCAGATGCATGACCAAAGCTTCTCACCTTGATTATAGTCTGGTACTGCTGGATCCTGGTTATGGGTTTTTCCAGGTAGTGCTGCAGTGGTGGGACAAGTGGCTGGGAAGGATCTTCATTAGTTAAAAATTCATCTGTGTATCTCTGGAAAAATACATAGAAGGATGGGGAAAGGTCGTTATCAAGGACAACGGGCAAGATTATTCCCTGGAAAATGCCGGTGCTGGTTCATAGACTGAACTCAGCCAAGCTGGGTAGCTCTACCAGGCCACACCAGCCCCTATTTTGGCCATTGGTAATCCTCCGCCGTCCTTTATCAGCTGGTCGTTATTGCAGACTGCAAGATGTCCGCAGTGCTGAATGTGGCCGCTTTTCCAGTGCGGGATTGATGCTGGGGAAATGGGATCCAAATCTTGCAGAACCAGATGCTGTGACAGGAAAGATCAGCGCTTTCAGGGGGTGGGAGGGCAGGAGTGAGGGAACTCAGTGCCAGCAACTGGTACCAGAACTCGGTCCAGAGTGGCCCGTTAGCTTGCAGCGCCAGTGACCGGAGTGAGGGAGGGTATCGACACAGGCACCCGGAGCGGGCAGCACAGGTCACGGGCTCCATGTGCCAGGACATGAGCCACTGACCTGTGTATTTATCCTTCCTGCCAACCTGGTGCACACACATGTAACTGCGCATGCTTCACCAGCAAACTTCAAGCTGGATTAGCTGCCAGTGAGAGACCCAGGATCCAGGCAGGAATCCTGGGGAGGCTGAGAGCGTGTGCTGAAAATCTGAGGGATCCATGAACATGGAGTGAGCGTGAACACGTGCATTTGTTTTCTAGCAAGCACCACGCTGGACTGTCTGGTGAGGAGGAGGCTCACGAAGTGCTCAGGATCTGGGCAGGGCTATCAGATGGACCATGTTGCTACTCAAGGGATCCGCAAACACGTGCTCATGGATCAGGGGCGTTGTGTGTGTTTTCACTAGTGAACTTCAGTCCTGAGCAGCTGGAGAGGACAAACAGGATTTGGGTACCCACACTGATGTGAGTTCACTTGGTCTTGCGATGCAGTGGCCCTTAAAACATCCCTTTGTTACAATTAGTTAATCACAACCGCATTCACGTCTGTACAGTCTTTATAACATTCAGAAATGCATAAGCATGTGGAAATATGTTCCCACGTTGGTTGTACCAACCACAAAGAGCTAGTTAGTGAATGCAAAATTATTATCTCTAGCAATGATTTCCCTCCAAAATATTTAATAATCCTAAAAACGATCACGGTTGGGATTAAAAACTACATTTCTTGACGCAGTGGGTTAGAGGATGCATATTCAGCAGATACTTTGGCTACTGGTTTTTACCTTGTAGAAATCCTGGACAGCTTTGCTGACAACAATCGACTCAGCCTGTACCCTCCCCACCAAGAACTGGATGTACTTATTAAACTCGGCTTCGTGCTTGATAAAGCACATGGCCACATCATCATCAGTGTCACATTTCTGCAAGCCTTGGAGGAAGACACTGTGGAGACAAAGGAAAAAGGACATCTGAGGAGAAGGTGGTGGAATGAGGCTAGAACACAGCCCCTGCAGCCAGACCTTTACATTGATCGATTTCAGGTTAACACACATCAAAGGAAACGACTGAAGGAAATGAGCGGTGTTGTCATATTAGTGTTAAAACTTCTCCATGCATCTTCATTGAGGTGCTGGAGGGCGTCCAGAGTAGGACAATGAAGCTGGAGCAGGGTCTGGAGCACAACGCACTGAGCAGCATTGTGGACAGCACTGAGGGACCTGGTGGGGTTGAGGCTGGAGCAAAGGAGGCTTCGGGGAGACCTTCTGGCTCTGACAACTCCCTGACAGGAGGGTGCAGCCAAGGGTGGCTTCTGGGCTGTGAGCGCACATTGCTGGCTCACGTCCAGCCTTTCACTCGTCAGTATCCCCAGGTTCTTCTCCGCAGGGCTGCTCTCCACCCCCTCATCCCCAGCCTGCGCTGATACTGGGGGTTGCTTTGACCCGGTGGAGGGTGTATGTCTATAAAGACAGCACTGAAGCTTCTGGAAGACCACGTTGCCATTTTATAATAATTCACTGGTTCTCAGTTAAATTGGCTTGAAAGAGTAAGAAACAAGATGGACATAGGAAACCCTGAAGCTCTAAAGTGTATCGTGGGAGTCCCAACCCTGTGCTCTGACTTAAGCTATGCCATCATCTATCATCCAAAACGGACCATCAGTTCCTCTGCATCTCAGCACTGCCCGTGCTCCACATCCTTCACAGTAATAACAGTTACTGTGGCTCCGGCCCAGGTTGGTGAGCCACTCTTCGGCCTCAAATGAAGGCACGTGGGAACGCTTACCTGGAATGGAAGCGACCAATGTCATCAATATTTCTGAAGATCGTGGATTTCTGACTGGCGACAGCTCCAGGAACATTGGGACAGGTCTCAATGAACTTAAGATGATGAGTCTGGAGGAACTGTAGATCCTGGATGTAATCCTCTTCTGAGATCAACAGCTCTTGAATAAGAACGCTGAAGGGAAGACAAATAGGTGAAAAGAAAGCTCAGAACATCAAAATTGTCCTTGGTGTGCTGAGAGACTTCCTCAGGTAGAGTTCACCCTGAAGTACAGAATGCTGAAGTTCAGGATTTTGGTGAAATCAGAGAGCTTCCAGAATTACGCCGTGTAAACCCCTTCTTTCAAGTCACGCAGTATGATTTAGATGGTCTGGATTTCTCCTAGGCTGAAATCAATGGTAAAAATCCATCAAAGATAAAAAAAGACAGGACTGAGAGAACCAAGGGGTTGGCTACTTGTGGGAAAGGGGAGGTGGCAGGAGTCGGCAGAACAAAACCAGTAACTCTGACAGGAGGGACGTCGATGCCAACATTCACATTGGTTCAAAAGGCAGGAAAACTCAAAGCTGCAAACACCAAATGCCACAAGCTCACCTTAGCTTCCTTTTATATTCATCTTCAGAAACAAACTCTCCAGGGAACTCAGGAGCTTCTGTTGTTCCCCACTCCGGTGATAACTAAAACACAAGAAGAAAAGAAACGTTACTCTTTCAAGTTAACGATGCTTTTATTGAGGAATATGCCTCGTGTGTTCACCGTCCCTTTCGACAATTCCTAAACCAGTGTGGAAGCTCTTTTTTGCTGGAGGACGATTAGGTCTTTCAAACCCCTCCACACATCCAGAAATTGTCTAATCAAAACAAGAAAAAGCGCAATCGTGTGACAGACCCCTGCAACAACCTCCTCTTCCATCACTCTTTGCAAAAGGGATGGCTCTAAGCTGCATCAGGAGCAAGTAATTCCACAGGAAAAATAAACACAGTGTGATCAGTCACCTTTAATTTCTTGTCCAGGTAAGCTGGAGATACCCAACCCTGTCGAGAGGGACTGGATTTGGTGGGTTTAGTCCTGACCAGCCACTTCAGCGGATGAGCTGAATCAAGGACTTCCACATATTGACCTTCTTTCAAAGTGATGGCTTCCTTGTCAGGAGCAGCAGGCACGTAGTCAGCCGTGACCATGTAGACGTCGAAGATCTGCAGGCATGAAACAACAATTATTTTGTGCTCTGAAAATAAAATACAGTAACACCAGCAGAAGTGCTCATCTCTGTTTAGTATTTTATTCTCCAGCCCTTGTATGGCAAAAAGTATCACTGTTTGCTTTTTGCAAGTGCAAGACTAGGAGGCTCAGGCTGTATTTCCTAAAGCGTCTGAGGTGGTTTGGACTTACACCATGAAACAGTGGATTTTTCTCCTGAGGCAAAACAAACAGCGGACCTGGAAATGTCAAAACATTTCCAAAGTTTTTATTTTATTGTTTTTTACAAAGTGTTTGAAATAAACATCCAAAAAAGTTCTAATTTTCACTAAACTCTCATTTTTCTCATGAAAAGCTCCTTAAGAAAATTCTTCTGTCGAACTCTATCCAAGGCCACAGACTTCCGAAGCTCAGCCGTGAAAAGAGAAGGTGCCAAATAATGGGTATGTTTTGACCATGTTGACTTGAACAACTTGTTCAAGACCACACAGTGAGCTTCAGGATTCAGTTCTCTGTGCTCTATATCACAGACCCAATATCTAACTACTAAATTCACCCACTAAACTGAAGTCCATCTCTAAAGCGGATGGAGATCCTCAGACCACAGGAGATCGGTCGTTCTAAATAAAGTTTTCTCCTCGTGTCAAACTTGCCTGTAAAGATATCATACCTCTCCTCTGGAGTCCCCGTCTTCAGATTCAGAGGAGGACTCCTGAGCAATGGATGAAGGTCTGGACCGCCCATGGCGAGGAGATGCAGATGGAGTTTTGGATTCATCGTCACTTTCTGCACCTGGCACTCGAAGCGTAGCTAAAAGCAGAGCAACAGCAAAGGGTGGAATCAACACCTTCAAACCGAACGTGAACAAAACGTATGATAACTTCCGATTTCATGGAAACAGATATTCCCTCGGAAAATAATTTGTAGTATTTAATGTGATCTCCTATAGCTATTTAGGATTAAATAATTGGGACATTTTGACACATGAGGTTGCATGCAATGCAACTCGCTGCAAGAATATTTATAGGAAAGGCAAGGCCTCTGTTTTTGCTTCAAGGTAAAATTTTGCTACAATACTCAGTATATGATACACAAACCGGGATTTTTAATTTAATTCGACAAATCACTGGATTACTGTAGAGCTCTGCACACAGTCTTCAGCCTCAACTTGATTTTAAAATCCCATTTGAAGCTAAAACTGGAAGATGTGGGAAGTCTTCACATCAGGATTGCTTTCAAACTCAGGAGTGATGAATACCCGAGGAACCGTCTCAAAACCTGCTTCGTAAATCTCACCGATATTTACAGTCCAAATGATACCCAGAAAAAGACTGCACATTTCCTGCGCTAATTCAGTTGTGTTTGCCGGGCTCCTTACCCTGACTTATTTTTGCAGAAACCATTTCTGAGATACGGGAGGTGAGTTTCTGGAAGAACTCTTCTGAGCCAACGTCAGCCAGTGAAATGGGGCTTTTGGGTACACCAGCTGCAAGGTCTCCTGGAAAAGAGAGAATTTACTATTAAGCAGGCGGTGTCATTGGAAAGTCATCTTCTGATCAAAGCTTCTGTGGAAGGAAGGTCTAATTTTCTTCACTTCCTCTGTTTTTAGAGGATGCTCATTCTCAGTTCATCCAAATAATTCACCCTTGAACAGCGACCAGCCCTGAAAAATTCCAACATTTCAGGCAGTTTCCAGAAAACTGGACAAAAGTGGGTGGTAAACACGAAATACACGGACAATTTGTGCTTCTCTTACCTTCTCTTGTTTCAGAGGGATGAATATCTCTGAAAAAGAAAAAGCAAAGCAGAGTAAGAGTTAAAATACAAAGTGTAGCCAGGAGAGCTGAACGAGAAACCCCCCCTCCCTCTCACGCCTTACAGGAGGAGGCTGTGAATACCTTGGGTAGGACTCTGGTTTGGACAACTGGTTCTGGCAGCCGATACTCATCAGGACCATATAAGAAATGAGATTTGGGGCACCTGGCTCATGTGGGCACAGAAGCACTTGGGTATCTAAATCACTGAGTCCAATCCCATCTGAGAATCCTCCTTACTCCTGGCTTTCATTTCAGACTGCTGTCTGAGAAGACCTGGCTGCTCATGGAGTGGGTTGCGGAACAGAGTAACCGCCGTCTCCAGGTGCTACTGGGACTTTATTGTCAGCCAACGCTGAAATAAAACTACAGCAGCTGGAGACTTGGGAACGTGTAGTCGCAGTCTGTTTTCAGTGAACTGGTGCTCAACGGTTCCCAGTGGTTTCACCAGGTAACCAAGGACTGGAGACCATGCAGATGCTGGGGGTTCACGTGGATAGTGCTTCCCAGACTGGGCCCGCCTGGTGTCCAAGCCAAGGACAGCAAATTGAGGAGGTTATTCTTCAGGTGCGTTTGTAAACAAGAAGTTTGTGAGCCGACCCTTTTCATCAGACCCTTTAGTCTGGAGAAGAGGAGGCTCAGGGGAGACCTTCTCGCTCTCAACAACTCCCTGACAGAAAGCTGGAGTGATGTGGGGGTCAATCTCTTCTCCTCAGGAACAAGTGACAGGACAAGAGGAAATGGCCTCAAGTTGCACCAAGAGACGTTTAGGTTAGGAGGTTCCACTCGTGGGTATTCCCACAGGGTGGTACCTGCACTGCTCCTCTTCAGCACAGGTGGCCAACCACTTACCCCAGAGTGGTCATGATGGCTTCTGACACCATCACACGCTCCTGGGTCAGAACTTCAGCCTCTTTCACTGCAAGATGAGGGTCTATCATTAGAGGACAGAAGGCAGAGAAAGTGCTTTCTACGTATTTCATGAGGCAAGTTTTCCAAAGGTGAGTTACTGGGAACACTGGAATACTGAACCTGCCCTGTGAGCACCTCCTGAGCTGGGATACACCCTCATACCATGGAAACAGTTAACTCCTCTCCCTGTTCATGTGGCTGTATGATCACCCCGTTCCTCTACACTGCTCCAGTTGTGCTCCTGCAGCTCTTGGCATGGTAAAAATGTGGGGTCCAAGGAAGGAAAACAGAAAGATGGAGTCCTTCACAGTGCTGCCCCTACTCCCAGCCCTTACTTGCTTCTCCCCTGTCTTACTGAAGGAGTTATGCCAGGAGAGGACCTGCAAAGCCCTGCAAAAGGGCAATCAAATAACTGCAGCTGCCTTAAGACAGTTCTACAATGCAAAATACCTCAGCAAGTGAAGCTCTCAAAATAATTTTTGAAATGGCGACTTTTCCTAATTAGTTTACATTGCCTTTCTTCCTTTCTTTTTCTTTTGCACTTAGTGTGGTTGTTTCTTAGACTCGCCTTCTGTTTACACAGAAAAGATGCTGCTCTTTACCCAAGATAGGGTCAGAAATCTGAACCATGACAGAAGTGAAGAGTGCAAGCATTTGCAAGGCAAAGCCACGGCCAATCTTGGGAAAATGCATTTTTTTCAGTGGTGGTTTGATTAATCTCCTTATCAGCCACATTTGTTTTTCTCTGAGGTGCTGTGTAAAAGGTAACACAGAGAACGTGTTGGTATCGTAACAAAGATTTACCATCCGCGACTTCCAGGGTGGCGGTGCAGATGGACTGGCCAGCCTTGTTGGTAGCAATACACGTGTAAGCTCCGCTGTACTTCTTTTTAACATCCAGCAGGATTAGACTGTGATGCATATTTGAACTGGCAAGTTTATACCCAGGGGTGTCTGGTTTGATCCACAGGATGTCTTCCCCAGACTCTTCTTTCATCCAAGTAACAGTTGGTGGTGGATGTCCTGAAGGAAAACCAACGCAATGAGCTTTAATCTTCCCCAAGGTGTTTCTTCCTTACAGCCATGCTGTGAGTAAATGCTGTTTCCATCTGTTTCCTGATGCTTTTCCAGCAGTAACAGGCATGCTATGTAACAAAGGAACACAAACCTTTCTACAGAGCACCCATAAAGACACCAAATCTTTTTGGAAGACCAAAACTGTTAATCAGCACATCTTCATGACACGAGTAAGTGTTGTTATCGCTGGTTTTACATACAGGAGAAGGGAGGTGACGACAAGCAAGGTGCTTTTCCGTAAAGCTCATAAACTCTCTTAAAAATTGGGAGTAGAGTCCCAGACTTCAGATGCAGGAGATGAGATTACGACGGCTCGGGCCAGAGAGAGCCTGGAATGTGTCATGGAGTTATGCAGAGAGGCACGGTATCTATCCACTTACCTTCAACCTTCACAGACAACGTGATGCTTGCGCCTCTTTTCACCTTCTTATTGGTAAATCTTTCCAGGAACCTTGGTGGTATCAGCTGCTCATGGGAATCTGAAAACAACATTACGGATGAAACATGGTGACTCTTTCTGTGTGGAAAACTTCCTCGCGGTTCTGTTATCTCCTGTGGCTTCTCTCACCTGTGTCTGATGGCTCTTCCTTCTCATCAGGACCTGTAACACAAGGGAGAAAATCAAAATGACAAGTCCCTTTCTGTCCATGAGGTGAAGAAAGAGGAAAAAAGTGACTCCAGGGGATTAGTCCCTGCAGGAGATACTACACAGAAATGTAAGTGTGATTTATAAGAGCCATCAGTTTTAATAGAATGGACCACTGGAGTTAATGAGGTTGGGCAGTACGTTTATGAGATGTCAGACCCCGCAGAAGCGATATGCCTCACCTTGGGGACACACAGTTAATCTATCGGTGAACCAAGACTGAAGCGTGTCATCTTTTATCTACAACTTCCCCACCTAGACCTCCCGTGGTAGGCTTTCTCAAGAAAAATAGCTATGTAAAATGGAAAGAGCCACTGGAATAGAGAAAAGCAGGAGCCAAAACCAGTCCAACACCCACCCTTGACGACCAGCCTGGCCGACGAATAGGCAGAACCAGCAGAGTTGATGACGAATGTTGAGTACTGGCCAGCGTCTGCCTTAGTGACGTCACGGATTTCCAGTGAGTGGAACTCCTGTTTATCAGTCTTCAGGATGCGATCCGAGGCCTTCAACGGCTGTCCGTTTTTGAACCAATAGAGACGAGGCTGGGGGTACCCTGTGAGGAGCAGTCACGGACACGGAGAAGAGAGCGCGTTGGCAACATCGATTTGGGAGCGTCTCCAAACAGGCAGACCCTTCGTGCAGGAGCCAAGGAATCCTCAGCTCTGCCCCGGGCTGCTGTATCAAGGATTTACCCAATTAGGAATGGCTGCAAATCCGTGAAAATCTATTTATCTGTTAAAGTTCTTCCCCGTCTCTTCAGTTTTTGGCACTCCCTGTATTGGACGCATGTGCAAACGCCTTCCAGGTTGGGAAGGTAACTCTTGGGTCTGACTTGCAACGTAGACGAAGTGAAAAGTTGAAGCCAAAATAGTTCTCATCATTTTTAGAGGCAGCAGTTGGGAGAAAAAGGAGAATCCAACCTCTCTTTACCACAGACAGTCAACACCAAGAGGGTGTTTCTGCAGGTTTTAGGTTGTAGCAGCAACTGCCTCATAGCGTAGGACAAATCCAGGCCTGTTTAATTTATTAAAGCGAATAAAGGCCACTATCTTTTTTATATATATATTCCTTATTGCTCCTCCTTGACTAACCTGCTCAGAGAATTAAAAGGACTCAGTTTTCAGATGCTTATGCCTAGACACATGGACACAGAGTGAGACACTTAATCTGAGTCTTCTGCACGTGGGAAAACCTCATCTAGCACTTCAGCCTAACAGCAAACCCGGAACAACTGACAGTGCTCCCCTCACCTTTCACCTTCAGGTGAAATTTAGCCAGTGATGCTCCAGGTGCCACATGAATATCGTGAAGCTCATCGAAGATCTGGGGCAGTTGCTCCTCCTCAGTGGTAGATTCCTCCTGTTCTCGGCTAAAAACCAATTAGAATTAGAAAGAAGAAAGTCAGCAAGCCAGAGAAGAGTTAGGAATCACAATCACCTATTTTAGGTCAATTCAGTCTGTGGGTTTTGTCATCAGATTTTGACAACAGATTCAGCATCATATGACACCAAAAGTGACGGAGTGATACTGTGAAGAAATTCCCAGGTTAGCCTGAAGGCAGCCATAGCAAGTTTGCACCTGGTAAATGTCCAGCAGTTGCAGTTATTGCATCTCAGCTGGCCTGGCCGTTCCCTTACGACAGGAAACTGGCGCTGCTAGATAGAGCAAAACCAGGCTTGACATGAAGGTCCACATCGATCTTCTCAGGTCAGAAGACAGAAAGAGCCACAGTTGGATATTTTACCTTGAAATATATCCTTTGGCACTGTAGTAAGAAGATGTCTCTGTTGCATCTGCTGCTGTCTCATAGTCAGTGCTGGTCACTGTGAAGTGGGAAAGGAAGCGTTTTCTGTAATCTGAGCTCTGAAACTGTTTTTCTTATTATAGTTATAGTTTCTGTACTAATTTCACACTGCTGCTGCAGCAGGACCCCCGGATTATGGAAAACTCCTCTGTTTATCTGAAAAACTTTGCTCTGAGCCTTGCCTTGGCATTGGCAAAACTCAGCTGAACCCAAGAGGTTTGCACATGAAAGGTTTGGGGGGCAACGCATGAACTATTTTAATGTGAATGTTGCATTTCTTGAAAAAAATTGTATCCACCTCTCAGCAGAACCCTCTTCCCTTGGTTTTTCTACAGTGATTTTGAGACTTACAGTCCACTCGAAGCTCAGCCTTGGTTGAAGCGACTCCCATGTTGTTTTCGGCAAGGCAACGGTAAACACCCATGTCCGTGGGGACCACGGCTGTGATGATCAGCTGATGGCACCCTTCCTGGTCCTCGTTGATCATGTAATGGTCGTTTTCTTCAATAGCTTTCCCATCCTTGAACCAGCGGACCGTGGGGAGCGGTTTGCCAACGACAATGCAGTCGAAGCTGACTGGGTATCCATCTTGCACCTCTTGGTTCTGGAGCTCAGCCATGAACATGGGAGCTGAAGACAGTGTAGTGAGAAGAAAGGGAAAGCTCGGTTGTGTTAAAAGGTGCGGTTTAGGAGCACTGCTGCCCAGTGCCTGAAGACTTCTGGTTTCCTGTTCTTTTAATTGCAGCGTGATATCTTTTCTCTATGAAAACAGTCGAGAAGAAACTCCCTGACAAACACTATGAAGACATTCCATAACACCAGATATGGGACACCACAGCTGCAAACTGTACGTTGCCTCTGTTCCTCTCCCTCCCGAAAGGCCTTGTTTCCCTCAGGACTGTTCTGAAAGCTGTTTCATTTATTGCAGTATAATAATCACAATGTTTATGGCCATATGATTGTAGAGGGGACATCTCTATTGTGAAAAGCAGCTGTGTAGATAAGTCAGTACTTTGCAACCCCCTCATTCATCACTAACCTCCCTCATCTCCCTCAAAATGAAGAAGAAAAAAAATTCATCATTTTTTTCCGAAAGTGCAAAGTTTCCTGGAAAGTATCTGCACTACATGAAAAACAAAGGCTTTTCAGGAATTCTTAGTGAGTGAAGACATGACATGGTGACCTGTTCCAGTTGTTTTTTCCAAAGACTAAACAGGTTTGGTTCACCTACCTGTATCAGAAGTCAGCAAAGGTGGCGGAGGTCTCGCTGCTGATGGCGCAAACTTCCCGGGAGCAGGCGGTGTTGCTTTCCCAATGCGCAGTTCGATCTTTCTGGGGCCTTGTTCCAAAATGTCGATCTCCACGGGAATTCCCAGAGCACCAAACATCTCTCGGAATCGAGTGGCGGCAGTTTTTGCCTCAGACAAGATTTCAAACTTGATGTAGATGTACTGGTCGTCCTCACGGTATGTCTGGTGGTCAACCACCTCTATGTCCCCTTCATCCGCACTGACAAAGAGCTCTTCCTCCACGTCAGATATCTCTGTTGAGATCTTGGCCCTGAATAGTCTGTGAAGTCTCCTTCCTGCTTTACGGAAAGCGTCATCCAGGTCACTGCCGGACGAGCTCTCTGTCTCGCTGTCGGTGCTTTGTTTAACCTGCTTCTCCTTATGAAGGACTTGAGGCTCCGGCGTGCCAATAACCACCTTAGCGCTGTGTGAAACCTTGCCAAATTTATTGGATGCCTCACAGGTGTATTTACCTGCATCCTTCCTGTCCAGGCCAGCGATAATCAAGGAGCAGGTCCCATCACTGTAGTTGTCTATGTGATAGTAGCGACCGTCTGAAAGCTCTTCCCCGTCCTTCAGCCAGCGGATGGTCATGTCAGTTTTGCTGTGGACCACACACTCAAGGTGGAGAGTGCTTCCAGGCTCACCAGAGAAATCTTTGAAGGTCTCTGTAAACACTGGGCACTCTTGTTGCTTGATCTCTTTCCTGACTTTGTAGCCTTTGAAAGCAGCTTGGATCTTCACGGCGGCCTTGTTCATGGAAGGATCATCTAAATCTGGCATGTCTGGTTCAGCCGGTTTAGCAGCTGCGGCAGCCGCCG
>NW_010405190.1:5286-12317 GCF_000710305.1 Buceros rhinoceros silvestris | reverse complement strand
GGCTTGCCTGGTTCAGCGTTTTAGGCAGCTGCGGCAGCCGCAGCAGTCTCCACGCTGGATTTCTCCTGCTGTTTCCATAATTTGCCTGTGGAGGTGGACTGAACCTTGCTAGTAACGGTGACACTTGCCTTCCCAGCTTTCTTGAGGTAGCTTACCAGTGAAGGAGTCCCAGCTCTAGACTCGTCATCTGAGCTTGTGAAAGAGAAATCTGCTTCTCCTGTCCTAGCCAGCTCATCGCATGTGGAGTACTCCTCTGAGTAATAGTGAGACATCTCTGCTTCCTCCTTCCTCAGCTTCTGAAGCTTCTCCTCCTCTTCAGGCAACTCGCTGATGGAATCCAAGGTGGGCTCCCGGCTCATGCGGCGTTTTTTGGCCAGGGCTTCCCACAGCAGGTGAAGGTCTCCCTCCTGAGCCGCCTCAGGGGGCAAGCTGGGCTGGACATGGCCATCCACCAGCTCCTCTGCTTGGCTTGCGGGGGTTGCTTCCCTGGCGATCTCTTTTAGCATTGCCGCCGTGGGAACTGAGAAGAATTAAAATGATACGAAGTTAAAAGACAAAGTTTGTGAGTAACCTGTGAGAAAGCACATCAAAATTTTATTCTAAAGCCTGGGCAGAGGAGTGTCAGTGGCATTCAGCTGAGCGTTCTGCTGAGAACAAAATGTGACTTTAATATAACCGGGCGTGAACTGGGCAGCTTGTTCTGGGTGACCCTGATTTGAGCAGAGGGGGTGGTCTACACTGCCTTCAGAAGTCCTTTCCAGCCTCAACTATCCTGTGATACTATGCATGCACTTAAAACATGGTTAAACAACGTGGGGGGGGTTGTTGTTGTTGTTCCTCGCATGTCTGAGCCCAGGAAATAAGTTTCTCTCCTTTTTAAATGTTGCAGTTGATGAATATCTAGTTATGATCGTCAGTGGAGCCTGGAAAGCTCTTCAGGGTCATCCTATTTTACAGCTAGACAGGGCTTCACTGGCTGTCTTGAATAGACCTCCACTGGCTATACTGGGAGTGGAGACTCCCTCCTCACGTGGAGGCACCTGCCTGTTCAGATGTGTCTAAGTCTGAAGGTTGTGACTCATCTTCGAGGATGCGTTGACTTGTCTCTGTGAAGTGCCCAGTGCCTTTTGAGATGCTCCAGGCTTTCTGGGACACTCGTATGTGACTCTCAGATAGTACAGAGGACCTATGAATGCTCTGGGTCCCTCTGGAGAAGGAGATGGAGGCCAAGGGTGACATCCTGAAGTGCCTCAATGGCACTAGATACCCGTGTGTGGGCCACCGAATCCCGCTGTAGGGGCACAATTCGGATTCCCAAGCACTATGGCGCAATGTCTGGACAGGGGGCTGGAGGATACCATGCAGAACATTCGAAAGAGCCCTCACTTTCCAAACTGGCAGCTGAAGGCCAAGCAGAATATCCTAAAGCATCTCAAAAGGCACCAGAAACCTTTGTAGACACAACAGTACCACACCGCACATATCTGACTCAGGAAAATCTTATCTGAGTGGCTTGAAGCTGTTAGGGATTCAGAAACATACTGGGCGATACCGAACAGGAAGATGTGTCTGTGGTAACAATTCTCTGTGGATTTTAGACACAGCTTGTTAAAGAAAATTAATTCCAGTCCAAGCCATGGAGCTGCCCCTGGAGGTCCATGAGCAGCACTGATTTAACGTCACAGGATGCACTCTCCGTACCTTCCAGAGACAAGCTGGCCACAGATTTGACTTCTGGAGAAACCATGCAGGTGTAAGTGTCCTGATCTTCAGGTTTAAATGCATGAATAAGGAGTATCTGCTTTTTTCCATCAGAGAGGATCTTGTATCTCCCTCCAGCTTGTATTTGTTCTTTTCCTTTGAACCACATCACCCTCTCTTCAGTCTCACTTGATAATTGGCACTCCAAGCGAGCCACCTCCCCTTCTGAGACTGATCCTCCCACCAAAGGATGGGTGACTGTAACTGGAGGCTCTGTAATTTAAAAAAAAAAAAAGTGAATTTGCACAAAGAACATAGAATAACCTGGCTTTAAGGCACGTGAGATCACTCTATACAATCTCCAAGCATCCCGTCCTTCATTTATAGATTCTTTAGCTGTTGTAGACAACTGAAGGACAAAATAAATGACTGGCAGCATCCAACGTCTGAGCTTCCAAAGATACCATCAAAATAACTTTACAAGCTCTCCCAGTGGTTAAACCAGCTCCAACTGAACATACACATGCAAGAGTGGTTGCATTTTTCACATTCCCATGTTTATTTGCTGATCTTCATTTACCCATCACCAGTATTCAAGCAGTCCTACAGATCCTAGAAGATCTTAATGTTTAGAAGTGAAGCAGTTCTCAAGTGCGACAAGAAAGAAACGAGGAAAATAAATAAGAAAAGAGATAATTCATCCCAGTTCTGAAAAAAAAAAATTTTTAAAAAGTAGATTTACGCTAGGTTCTCAAAAAGCATAAAGAATGTGAACCCAAAAATGCTCTGTGTCTTCTTTGGAAGATACTTCTCTTACTTTGGGAGAGGGCCTGCCAATGGCAAGCTGTTTGTACAACAGTCGAGATAACGGCATGAAACGTGGAGGTGCGTACTGGGATGGGAAGCACACAGTCGAGTTCCTCAAAATCACGCTCCTGAGCGTCATTTGCCCCTCTGCACGTTTCACGGGGATGAGGAGACCACAGTCAGGCAGATTTATCAGGGTCCAGCTGACATACTGGTAGTTGACATGTTGAAAAAAGAGGATTTATTATTACTATTATTATTATTATGACTTCGAGGAATTTGTTGGGCACTCAGCTATGGCAGAAAGAATTGCAAGAAAAGAAAGATTGAGGGAGTGGCTCTCCATCGCACCAACAGACAGCAAAGGAAGCGAGTCCTCCAGCACTTCTTTTCTCAAAAAGATGTGCAAATAGTAAGAAAGAGAAAGATGGGTGAAGAAGACCACACTACCCACCCACTGCACTGGTACAGGCTCTCAGTTCCCCCAAATGCATTCCAACATGCCCTTTTGGCTCATTCCATCCAAACTCCACCAGAAGAGAAGCTGATGGTGACGGGACCGCACACGGGTGCAGTGTAGGCTGCAAGACAGCTTAGAGAAAATAACTACCGAGTACTAACAACGTAGCAGGTTTTGCTTGCAGCAGCCCAGAACATTTTTTCCAAGCTCTTTCTCGTCTGTTGTGTTGGCAGCAAAGCACTGAAAGACGTTGCAGAGTGAACTCTTCCAGGAGATGCCTGGAACGGGTGAAGCAGGCATGCCACACAAAACACGGGGCCACAGCAGCTTGCAGTCCTCCCTGGGGACATCTCTCCATTCTCACCTAGCTGCACCATCTGAGGGAAGTGCACCGGCTCGCTGGCCCCAACTTTGTTTACAGCTGAGACGCGGAACCTGTAGGGTTCACCCGGGGTGAGATTGTCCACCATGAACTCTGTGTTCTGAATGATGCCCTTGCTGCAGGACTGCCAGCCAACACCCAGGATTTTCCTCTCCACGTTGTAGCCTAAGATGTCACAACCGCCATCGCTCAACGGCTTGTGCCAAGAGAGAGTTACAGAGTGACTGTTCTTACTTAAAACTTCCGGTTCTTCAGGTGGATCGGGGTGGGCTGAAGGCACAACAGAGGTCCCATGATGTATGACACGAGCAATAATGCTTAAAACAACACAAGCTTCCTACAAGCAGCGAGAAGGAAGCGCAACAAACTCAGTATTTATCTGATGGTACAGTTGCGCGGGCACACGCCCGGGGCCGTGACACATACCTGTGCACCAATGAGCTGTCCTTCGCCCGGATCCGTTGTTAAAGACAAACTCATTTTCCAGCTGTCATCTCACATACTTAATGTCGCAAACTGCGGTGATTCTTTCCTGCTGCTTTGTCCCACCCAGCTCATAATAAAGATGACCCTGCGCTGTCTGCGTTATCAAGGAGCTTAGCTGAAAACTTCAGCTACATTTGGGCCTTGATCCTATTTATTTCAGGACTCGCCTTAATAGAAATCAAGTTACTGTCGAACTGCAGAGTAAAATTGAGTAATTTAATAGCAAGTCACTCATTTTCTGAGTAATTACTGCGTACGTCACAGCATCAGGCAATAACAAAAAAACACAGAATGGGAACGATCTGGTGTCCTACTAGACAGGCTGCTGACAATCGTACTCACTACACTGGAAAATGTTCCTTACTTAATATGCAGGTGTGCTTAGAAGACAGAAATAATTCTTTTAGTCTTCAGGTTCAAGGCCTTTACCAAGGAGATGACCTTCCACGACGTACCAACCCAACAAATAAAAGGCAAATTAGCTCGACAGCCAGTTCTTTAATTCTGGGCACTACAAATATAACATAAGAGCTTCTTTTCTCTCTTTTCAGTCAAATTCCATACAATAAACCTATCAACAGGGGGAGTTCATGAGGTTAGCATCTTGCAGTTCCTAAGATGTAGGTGGCCCAAATAATCTAACCCTGCTTTAAATCCATCAACAACCAATTTTTTGTGTGTGTGCATGTGGAAACGACTGGACTATATCAGAGGTCTCTGAAGTCTCAGAAATCACTAGACAGAGAATCTGCAATAATTTAAAGAATGGGTGGGCAGTCTGGCTCTTGAACATCTCAAGTACAGTGTACAGCTAAACCACCTTGCAGTCATAACCCTCACTGGGGTTGGACTGGCTCAATGGGTGGTGGGTGACCCACCTATCCCACCCTGGGAAGGAGCCAGGCTTTGAGTGCTGGAACAGGCATTGACAAATCATTGGTCAAACCTGCCCCACAGGGGGACTGGGGAACTATCACTTTTTCTACTTGCAAAGTACTCCAAGAGCTATTCACTCTTGTACCTCTGAAGTACAAGATGTGGGGTTTATGGATCTCACCCACAAGATCTCAAATAATAATTCATTATTTATTTAATATAAAAATATTACTGTAATAATTATTATCAACCCATTAATCTGGAATACTGGATGCCCTGCACTTGAGTGGATAGCAGATTTCAAAGGGTTCTCTGCTGCCCTGGATAATTTTCCATGTGCACTCTGGCTCGGCTCCCTCCTGTCCCCTTGTTTGCTGAGGGTGATGATGAACTCTGAGTAAATTGATTTCCATTGGATTCCAAGTTATCTTTTACAACTGACTGCAGCTAAAGAAAGCTGATGAACATCTCGACCACTGCCAGCCTGATACAATTTTCTTCTGAGGAGCTGAACTGTTTCTGGTCAACAAACAAGTTGCCCAGCGGCATCTCCTCAGACTATGGACATTGACTTGGGACGAGCCAGGCAAAGAGAAAAGAATCAGCAAAAAGATTAGAAAATGAAATGTAGCTCAGTGCTCAAGTCCGAGATTTCAAGTGCCACCGGGCTAGAAGAGCAGACACTCACCTATCACCGAGAGCTTGGCTGTTGCAATGGCTTCCCTGGAAGCAAAGGTCACCTCTCCAGAATGATGCGGTTGGGCTTTTTTCAGAATGAGTTTGTATTTGTTTCCATCTGCTTGTATCTCCCAGTCCTCATCCGACTGGATCTCTACGTCATTACAGTACCAAGCGACTTCGTGAACCGGCACAGCCTCACTCAGAACGCAGCTGAACGTAGCTTTCTCCCCTGGAGAGACTTCCACGTCTGTGAGAGGCTGCAAGATCTGCAGGCGCCATCCTACAGACAAAACCAGGTAATCAACCAGTCAAAACAGGACACCAAGGAGATGGTTAAAAGGGAGGTTCTGTGTATCGCTAGAGCAGAAGGTACCATCGGGGACTGAAACTTTCCCAAACTTTCAAGAGCAAAGACGAACCTCGCAATGTCTGTCATTCCCAAGTGGCAGAAAATCACAATGGAGATACCACGTTATGACAGAGGAGGCTTGTTCTTGGACTCTGCGAGGGGTTCCCATCCCCACGGGGGTCTCCAGTAAAATACAAGTGTACAGAGATAATGTTGCTGCTGACATAACTCTCACCTCTAGAGCCTTGAATTCCCTATAAACACAACCCAACGCATCCGAATAACGACAGCTGTGAGACAGTCACTTGCCGCTAACTCACTGCCAACTGACGCTGCATGTATCCATGTCGCAGCACATGGAACAAGAGAAAGAGGAGACTGTAAAGCATCATCCATTTCTGGTGTGGGAAGAAGAACAATTGCACCTCTCTGCCCCTCATCTCCTGGTTCTTCTGCCCTTTTCAACTAGAAATCTAAGACTCTACGCACGAGCACTTCGGTTACCTTTCACCGTCAGGAAGGCTGAGGTCACCGCGTCGCTGCATGTAAAAGTCACCCGGCAGTTGTCCCGGGGAGTCAGGTTCTTCAGCAGCAGAATATGCCTGCGCCCATTCTCAAAGTAAACCATCTCAATGTTTTCTGTGGTTTTGGCGGGTTCGTCATCAATCAGCCAGTTGTAGTTGTAGCACTCGGGCTTGGACAGGTAGCATTCAAACAAGGCTTCCCCTCCTTCCACGGCTTCCACGTTCTCCAAGCCCTGGACAATGCTGTTCTTGGCTAGAAAAGGAGGACAGCAAACAGCATTAATTGTTTGGCCATGAATATCTGAATATTAATAAGCCTTGGAGCACTGGATGACCCCCACTGCTGGAAGGCTGGTGGAAAGGGTGTGGGTACCACAAACTGCGCTTGTAGGTTTAGTTGTTAATTTGAACAACGTTAACACAATACTACGCTTATAAACATTGTGAGAAGTGAGATAGTTTAAAAATAATGATAAACCTGTAGGACCTTCAATATAAAAATGATAAACCTGTAGGACCTTAGTTTAGATCTAATGATAAACCTGTAGGACCTTAGTTTAGATCTAATGATAAACCTGTGGGACCTTTAGTTTAGAACTAATGATAAACCTGTGGGACCTTTAGCATTTCATCTAAGTCTTCCTCCAGAAACCTGACTTCTGTTATAAATAAAGAAAAAAATGGGGGTGTTTATATGAATCAGGCTAATAGATAAGAGTCGATATCAATAAGAAGCGATAGCTCCAGAAGATTAAATATAATCAA
>NW_010405190.1:3778-5161 GCF_000710305.1 Buceros rhinoceros silvestris | reverse complement strand
TCCTGCTGACCCATGGCAGGAAACATTTCCCACGGATCTCCCAGGGAGCGCAATTATCATCATAATTGGGGAGATGTGAATCCACTGACAGCTCATGATAAGGTCTTATTGTCTTTCATGCAAAGCTAAAGCAAGAGAATATTTTAAGTGTCAAAGCGACAGCGACTGTCATTTGAGTTAACGGCACGGTTGCGAGTCTGCCTCTGGAAAACACACAGAAAGGTAAAACCTGCATTAACGGTATTTTGAATAGTAAATTTCTGAATTATTAACAGCAAAATCACAAATTATATTATAAAAGCTTGGTGATAATGTATTAGGCTTTTTTTCCTCATGCGTCTGTGGTGAAATACGCCGTCAGAAACACGCTCGTAGTGACACGCTCTGCTGGCCCGCGAGTCACGCATCACTTGGCACGAGTACATACAGCCTGATGCCAGTTAAACAGGGGTGGTGCCTGAGGACGCAATTTGTGTTAGACCAGCCACACGGACAAGTTACATGCACAACAACGGGACAACACAGCTGAGTAAATACAGTTTACACAGAGTCCGTGCAATGGCCAGCACGATCTACAGGAGAAACCAACACCCTGCGACACTCCCCGTCAGAGCTCTAAATCCGCCGTCCAGAACTGTTCTAGGCAAAAACACCCCAAAGAGCTGCTGAGTAATTTATTTAATAGAAAAAATGAGTTATAAAAAAATCCCCTATTTTATAATATTCATACTTTCGGAGAACACTGAGGGGATTGTAAATCCCTGGGGATCGTATGATTTGGGGAGAACAAATCCGAGTGGTTTATTTGTGCGCTTTTGGAGCGCTGCTTCCCCAGACTATGAAAAGCAGCCAATTGCAAATGCTGCCTCCTCTGGGACGCTTTTAGATTATGTTCATCAACAGCTTTTAAAATCCCTATGATGGAAAATGCATCTCAGTGTAGAAAATACCGTAATAAATAATTCCCTGCGCTGCTGCACTCGCAGCTCTGGTGAAGCAAGAAGGCCTAATTACCTGACAAGAGACAAATAGTCCGGAATCAAATCAGAACCATTGCTCTTGCTGCTCTAACCTGCCTGGTGACTGAAAACCATAATTCTCTACGCATCAGACAAAAATAAGAAGCATCAATATAAAATCTTAATAATGAATAATAATTCGTATTTTAATTTTCTGTTTCTCAGGGCCCTCGTAAACGCTGATGCTAAGTGAGAAGGTAATTCCCGAGCGATCAGTGTTTGAAATAAGTAAAATACCACACTGCCTGAGCTTTGCTGAAAATAAAATGGGATTCCATGCTGCCCACTAGCTCTGGTTGTAAGGCACACTCTGTAACAGCAGACGGTTACTCTTCTTATTCCCTTGGGCCACCATTGCGTCTCT
>NW_010405190.1:0-3640 GCF_000710305.1 Buceros rhinoceros silvestris | reverse complement strand
CACTCCCTGCGCTGAGGGTCCAGCTCGCTGTAGAAGAGGTGTGACGAGTAAGCGGGGTAGGAAGCGAGCGTTAATTAGAACTAAGCTCCAGTGAACTGCTGCAGCCTCACATTCAGTTCCCATTAACTCCCAACTGCTTTCATCATCGCTATCAGTACTGGAGTGAACACCAAAGAGCGGGTATCTGTTGCGTCACTTCTTATTGCGAGGTGCTGCCATGAGTTTTGCACCTCTTTTATTTGGAACCCATCATAGTCTTCCTCTTTGGCTGGAAGACCTCACCTTGAACATCAAGTGCAGCCATCACTTTGGTGCCTCCAGCTTCACAAGAATAGATGCCCGTGTCTTCTGGTACCGTAGGTTTAATTTTTAGCATGCTTACATTCCAGTCCTGATCGATAATCACTCGCTGCCCATCTGCATGTATTTCCTGATCATTTTTCTTCCATATGGCGTGTACTGGCCTAGAATACTGGCATATGAACTCTGCTGTGCCATCTTCATCAACAGTTATATCCTGCATGGGACTGACCACTTCAATGGTTGGATCTGTTAACCAACACGGCAGGAAGGACATGCGTTAGTAGATCCTCATGGAAATCGCCAGCTTAGAGATTTTTGACAAGCACAGAGCCCGTGTTGAGCAAGCAGAGAGGCAGCGCAAGCGGGAGGCTGATGGGGCACACCGGAGATTAGCGGCTTAGTCTGTGCTTGTGTCAGCATCAAGCAGGACTGAAGCAAAACTGGTACATTAGAATATAAATACCACACTGGGAAAAGGGCCACCAGCAGCTAAGGCTCGTGCTCTAACAGTCCTGAAGGTGAACTTCTCTGCAGAACATCTGCTGGGATTCCCTCCAGGCTTCCCAGCATTGCCGAGACCCTCTAGACTAGGAAGCACTGGATGTGAAACACTCCTGCTTCCCGCAGCGTGGCAGGAGGGCAGCTCTGAGACCAGGAGTGCACTGGATGGGCTGTCGTGAGTGGTGACACTCGACCTCACGTAGCAATAGGAAAATGCCACAGACTCTAGCGGAGCTTCCTCCTAGGAGCAAACTGCAGCCGCTCACTGGAAAGAAGGGCAATACTCAACTGCAAATACTCATTCCTGCCCTGGGGTGGTGACGACTACGTGTCAGCAGTTACTGGCTCCAGGACAGCTGTAGCTAAAAAGGGCACTTCACAGGAGGGAGGTAAATGTTGTTTCGATTAACCACGTGTTCCTCTGCAGCAGAGACATAGTTCGGCGAAAAATAACGTGGTTTCCTTTACCAAGTTGATCTAGCAATAAAGCATGAACCAGCAGAACTTCAGACTGAGAGCCCGTAAGACACCAGGAGCAACTGGACACACAGCTCCTCTGAAGAAGGTGTGATCCATGAGGCTGCTTTTAAGCATTCAGTCTTTCTTTTAAAATATTAGTTCTGCTTCTCAGGTGGCAGCTGTAGAGTGTAGTACATCTAACCTCAAAACATGGTGAGCTTCCAAAGCAGCCCAGGAGTGCCTCCCGAGACAGCAAACTGGACCACCCTCGTACGACTGCAATATACGTGCTAAAAAGAAAAACCTCTATGAAGCCTGAAAATGGAAGTGTCCCTCCAATACCCTTCTCAGCAGGACTGTGCCAACTGCCCCCCAGCCCCGCAGTGACACGGCCACAATGGTCATAGAAAGGTGACAGTCAGAGAAAGCTGCTCTCTGTCCTTCTCATTCAAATAGTTGTTCTGAGCACAAGCCAGCCAAACTAAACTACGCTGGACCTCTCTCTGGAATGCTCCTCTTGAAACTGCTGCATCAGGCTGAGGATTTGGGATGCTACTGGCAGACTTCAGGAAGCAAAGACAGTTTTGCAAATGTCTTTTGGGAAGTTCTTGCAGGGCTTGATCCTGCTCTCTAAGGATCCTCCTACCACTCCATGTGTCTGAATGTGTGTTCGTGGAGAGGAGGCATCAACGGCAGATCATGGAGATGTTTTGGTTGCTGCCAGGACTGAAGAAGCAGGAAGGTAGCTGTGCAGATGGGGAGTACGCTGCCATCCCTCTTCATAAGATGCAGACGTGCTCCTCACAGCAAGTCTCACTTGTGGTCTTGGAGAAGGAAGGCGTCCTGGTT
Source organism: Buceros rhinoceros silvestris (assembly GCF_000710305.1). NCBI lineage: Eukaryota > Metazoa > Chordata > Aves > Bucerotiformes > Bucerotidae > Buceros > Buceros rhinoceros. Next base: position 1,528 of record NW_010405190.1, on the reverse strand, counting down.
CCACTCGTCCATTGTTCTTTGCCACTGCTAGCCTAAGACCTTGGTGGCCCCATCCACCCATGCAGAACAGCAGAAAGCTCCTTGGGATTTAGAAGCCATCCCTGGAGACTGTAATTCTCACCCTGCCCAAGGGGGTCAGGAGAAGGCGGTGGGACCTTAAACCGTTTCAAATTACCCCCTGCCCATATGAGAAGATACCATCATGGTGGGGGCCTCAACGAATGTGGTTGTGAAGGCCCAAAAAGCAAAAGCTGTCATGAGATCCCACTTCTTATAGAAGACATCCAGTGGCCAGCAGGGCTTACACCAGGAGAACGGGGACTCGGAACTGAAAGACAACAGTGCATTTATCTTGCATTTACCCCTGCGGCCCACTGGAGTTCTCTGCCTAGAGAGCTCAGAACCAGGTCGCCTCTGAAAATACGAAACTCAAAAGTGGTACAAATGGACACGGGATTCATGGGGTTTGCACGCTGTGGTGGTGTTGCATCGCTCAGCATTTTATCTTTGCAGAGAGTTAATTTTTCTGAATGCACAAGGGTGCAGTATAGAGAGGAGGAGACATCAACCACTGCCTACAATTCCATTTTCTGGATCATTCCTGTTACAGCAGACAGCTCTAGCACGGGGAGAGATTTTAAATAACAAGTCTTAACCCTTTGTATCTCCAAATCCCTTTGCCAAGAAAAGAATAAGTGTTACTTTTGTCTGAAAAATACCAATTTTCCCCAATGGCTATGAAAGGAGCGATGGGAAGGAGCTTGCTTTATCAAGTCTGGAGCTCAGCGTTATTTGCGGCATGTGGCTACCCTTACCAAATGGGAAGAACATTTGTCAACACACCAGAGTTTTGCTAGCACAGTGGTGACCGTTGCCATCCTGGCAGTCAACAAATGAGGCTCATTTTGTTGCTGTGTTACCCCAACGTTACCCTTTTTATTCCAGAAAGAGCTCTGGACCATCCAGATCACAGCCCAAGGTCTCGTCTTGGGAACACGCCGAGCTCAGCACCGGTAGCCTTGGAGCTGTGGAGCACCACAGTGATGATTTTGTGCATTTCCAACTACATCATATTTTGGGGAATTATAAAAACAGTTGAAGGGGGCATAAAAGAAAGAAAAAAAAAAAAAGGTGCTACCACAGTGGTTTATGTTCAGTTCTACTTAGATGTCAGGTGAAAGCAGCAGCCCTGACCCCGCAGCCCTTTCTCACCTGAACAACTCCAAACAATCAACGTGGTTGTACCTACAAGACCTCTGAGGTGACTATGATGACTCGTGGGGGGATTTAGTAAGGGTAGCCTGGAAGGCAGAAGCACTAGCGCACTGAGCAAGTCCAGAGGTGGCCTTGTGTGTCTTTCTAACAAGGAAATACCTTTGACTAATAATTTAGCTGAAGATATAAGGGACCCAGCTCTGAAGGTGACGGTGCCCGAGTCATGGCACGCCACGTCATTTAGGGTTAAAGTGTGGATCATCCCGTCCTGCTCAGAGATTTCGGTCACAAGGTTGTTGTGAAGGGGAGATCC
>NW_010405189.1:3524-3883 GCF_000710305.1 Buceros rhinoceros silvestris | reverse complement strand
TTTTCTTCAAGACTTGGGTTTGTCCTTTGAAGCGATTTTATCAAGAGGGACTGGAGACCCATTTTAAGAAAATATTGTAGCGAACTGAAACACTCTTGGATAAGTATCAGCCTATTTTCTGGCTTTTCCTATTAATGCAAACTCTTTGCCCTAAATGGGAGAAAGTTTAGAAATTCACACAGAAGCGTAACCCCTCCCCACAGTGTGTGGGGGTTTCCGAGGGCTGCGGGGCACTGGGTACAGCCGGGTTTGTCACCGCTGAGACCCGCCAACCCAGGGGGGGCCTCAAGGTGTTTGCTCGGGGCGATTTAGCCCAGACCCATCATGAGCTCTGCGGCTTCCCGCTTCACTGCCGTGCC
>NW_010405189.1:0-1491 GCF_000710305.1 Buceros rhinoceros silvestris | reverse complement strand
GTGTGTGTCAGGAAATGAGGAAGATGTGCATGGAGTGATTGCCTGGGGCAGCAGGTGATTCCACAGAGTCACAGAACGGTTTGTGTTGGAAGGGACCTTCAAAGCTCCTCCAGTTCAACCCCCTGCACTGAGCAGGGACATCGTCAACTAGGGCAGGTTCCTCAGAGCTCCAAGGGCCAGCCTGACCTGGAATGGTTGCAGGGATGGGACTTCTCTCACCTCTCAAGGCAACCTGTGCCAAGGTCTCACCACCCTCAGCATCAACAATTCTCCCTTCTCTCTGGTCTGAATCTCCCTCTCCCAGTTGAACCCATCACCCCTTGTCCTGTCCCAACAGACTCTGCTGAACAGCCCCTCCCCATACTAAAAAGATTGTCCCCATAATCTATGAAAAAAGAATCTGTTTTTCCTTAGTCTACTGATAAAGAACGGCAGAGAAACTCTGATTATTGCGTTGCAGAGAGACCCGGGGAATGCCACTCCAGAATTCCTCCAGGCACACGGAGATGAAGGACAACGTGGTCAGAGGGTTTCCATTGCAGCTGAGCACTTTGGGCAAATGCTTGAAAGAGGCAACAAAGAACATCAAAAGGTATTGAAAAAATATTCCCTTCTCTCATACTGACTAGAAATACACATATCTAAGCCAGTCTGTCACCTGTGTGGGTGATCAAATGGGTTGAAACCCTTAGGGAGGACCGCTGGTCTCCTGGGGGTCCTCTGCTATCCCAGCCCCAGGGGGCTCAGGGGGTGCATCCAGGGGTGAGCAGAGGCGGAAGGGAACACAGGTGACAGGGACCACGCAGCTGGAAGCACCGTCTGTCCAGGACCAGCTTCTGCAGGGGAAGCAGCTGGAAGTGAAGGTACAGGGAGACCCCAGGTCTTCCAAGTGATAACCAGGAGGGCAAGAGAATGGCAGCAAAACAGGTTCCTTACTTCACCAAGTCCCATCTTTTCAGGGTTCTTCAGAGGAACAGAGACTTACTGGGAGGGTCAAAGGGAGCACAATTGACCAAAAGAGAGGAGAGACCGCAAGCATCTCCCTCATGCACCAGCCACACTGACAGAACGTATCTGCGTGCCTTTTCATCACTGGCCTAAAAAGCCCCTGGGAAGGTGGGATGCGGTGTCAGTGCAGAAGTGGGTGGAGCAGAACGTGTCCAGGTTGCAAAGCAGAAGCCAGCAGCCATGTACCCGACAGACCTCATGCCAAAAACGAGGTTCTGCACCATCCTTTCCACAGCACAGCGTTTTTGCATTTAATACAGGGGTTCCATGAATGGGTTGACCAATGTTGGAGGGATCACACCCCTGGAGTCCATCCTGGGAGGAACAGCCTTGATTAACATGTGCACAAAGTCCTTGGCTGCTTCTTGCAGCGTCTGGTGTGATTTCAGGGGCGTGGGAAGGAAACCAGAGTGTTCATGGCTGCACATGAACATCTGGCTTCCTGGGGATCACAGAAAAACAGACACCAGAGTCAGGTCTTTT
>NW_010405188.1:0-2213 GCF_000710305.1 Buceros rhinoceros silvestris | reverse complement strand
GCTGGAAAGCTGCAGAGTGGAAAAGGACCTGAGGATGCTGATCGACAGCTGATTGAACATGAGCCAGCAGTGTGCCCAGGTGGCCAAGAAGGCCAACGGCATCCTGGCTTATATCAGGAACAGTGTGGCCAGCAGGAGGAGGGAAGTGATTGTCCCCTGTACTCGACACTGGTGAGACCACACCTTGAGTACTGTGACCAGTTTTGGGCCTCTTGCTTCAAGAAGGATGTTGAGGTGCTGGAGCGTGTTCAGAGAAAGGCAGTGAAACTAGTGAAGGGTTTAGAGAACTTGTCTTATGAGGAGCGGCTGAGGGAGCTGGGAATGTTTAGTCTGGAGAAGAGGAGGCTGAGGGGAGACCTTATTGCTCTCTATGGCTACCTGAAAGGAAGTTGTGAGGAGGTGAGGGTTGGTCTCTTGTCCCATGTGATAAGTGATAGGATGAGAGGAAATGGCCTTAAGTTGCGTCAGGGAAAATTGATGTTAGATGTCAGGAAAAACTTCTTTACAGAGAGGGTCATTAAGCATTGGAACAGGCTGCCCAGGGAAGTGGTGGAGTCCCCATCCCTGGAAGTGTTTAAAACCCATGTGGATGTGGTGCTGAGGCACATGGGTTTTTTCATCCTCCTAACAGTGGAGGGTGAAAGGTTGGACTTGATGATTTTAAAGGTCTCTTCCATCCAGATGATTCTGTGATTCCTGTTGATCATATCACTCAGATTTCTGGGGCACAAGCAAGTTCTTAACACACAAGTTTAATGGGGCAATTGCTTTGCAGCTGGCTGAAACACAGCTGGAACATCTGAGCTCTACTGATGCATAGCACAGGCTAGACCTTAAGTTGAAATCATAGGGTAATGATCACTGTATAACATTATTCACCTTTAGACATAAGGTGTTCTTAGACCTTTAAAAGCCAGGAAATTAAATTCAAGTAATAGACAGCTGAAAGGTATTTTATGCATTGAACTCTTTTCTCCTTTTTGTAAGACAAACTTGCACTTTCAATTTTGTTACTGAAAACAAATACTGTTAAATAAACAAGATGGGGAAAAAAGAAACTTACATTCTCAAATATTTGTTTTGTGAAATATATAAACATTTTTCTAAATACATTAATAAGGAAAATTTGGGGTCTAAATCAAAAAAATGGGATACTGAAATGCTAGCTTACAAGCAGATGAAGACCAAAGTAGTAGCAGCAAATTAGGTACTTCCAGAATGTACCAATGTCTGTGAATACAAAGCTAAGCAAAACAGTACTGATGGATTCATCCTATCAATCACACAAAATGTGGAAAGGATAACAAACTCATGCAAAAGGTGTTTTGTGGTTATTTTTTTTAGTTTTTCTCAGCTTAGCAGTCCAATTCAGAGCCCGCTCCTTGAAGTTCTAAGCATCAGAAAGGCTAAGTGAAATTCCATTTAACTTTGTACACTTGAGACCTCATGCAGCCATTGTTGTCTCTCAGAGTCAGTGTTTACTTAGTTCTTTTACTTCACAAGTAACATTTTTATACCAGCTCATCTATCTCAAATAAACAGACATACAACTGTTGTGTTACTTGAAACAAAAACTTAGAAAATTCTTCAGCTTTTATCTACTTTAGAAAGACAGAAAATAGGCAGCTTGAGACATGCCCCTAATTCATATTTCCTAAAATTTTATACTCTCAATATCAACAGGAATCTAATTTTAATTTTATTTTTTGAAGAAAAATTTTTAAATATCAGAATTGTGAACCATGTATTTAATTAATTAAAGATAAAAGCTTACTGCTTCAATATTTGAATTGATCTATACAACACGGTGTCTAAAGTTACAGTTACAGATTTTTTTAAACAAGTTCTCATTCAGATATGTAGATTTGAACTAATGCTCCTTTTATAATTTTGCTTTTCTCAAAGGAGAAATTAAAAGAAGTGAATTAAAGTTAATTTGAAATATTACACATGAAAATTTTATGAGAATTATGTCAATAACATGTGTTTATAAAAAAGTTAAGTCATTTAATAGGTAAAGGTGGCTGGACATGTCTTCACAGCCATCTCAACATAAATGGTGAATTGAGAAAATTAACAGTAGTACCAGTTTGGGTTGGTATATGAATAACTCCTTCCTTTAAAACTGCTTTTTCCCTTTCCCATCTCTCTCATACTCTTCACATATTTGCAGTAGATGAGTCCTTGTCACCGGTTTGGCCGAGGTGAAACAC
>NW_010405187.1:48156-89395 GCF_000710305.1 Buceros rhinoceros silvestris | reverse complement strand
CTGGGGCAGGGGCTGGGGCAGGAGCTGAGATCCACGGGAGCTGCGGTGCTGCCCGGGGCTGAGCAGAGTCTGACGTCTGAAAAATTCAGTGAAGAAAATACCACCAGCCTGCTCAAACTTACAGTGACTTTGGGGAGAAAGCAGGTGGGAACTGTAGCTTTCCAGAACCGTAGTTTTCCTTTTTTTATTTCTCCATTCAGTGTTCAGTTCAGAAAAATTGCATCAATCACCCAGTTCATTTCTAACCTCGCTCAGTAAACCCCTGAGCTGCTCCATGTAGAAATACCCTGGTTCTAACCGAGCTGCATCGCAGCCTCAGCTGCTGACACTGTTCAGTCAGTCAGGATTAAGCAGGGTTTAACAACCTGCTCTTACATAAAAAAGCCAAAGCAAATACAGCCATTTACATTTGACTTAAACCAGTATCTTGACTGAAACAAACATTTGGAGTCACCACTGTTCTTATGATAATAAATTTCCTCTGGTATGTTATGTATTGCACATATATAAATAATTTAAAGTTCCAGAGAAGCACTTTGAGCCTGAAAAATTTCAGAACTCTTTACTGTCAGCAGTGTATACACGGTATTTCATGTTGCGCTCCTGCTTCTTTTGGTGAACACAAGGAGCCGAGCCCATAAATTAACAGCCAACCGCTCTAATCCCTGGCTCCAGGCCTTGGGTAGGGTGTAATCTAACTCTAAATGCAAAAGAATTTGTTTTTCCTCATCTTTCTGGCTGTTTCGTGGCAATTTGGGGTAGTACAAACCCTGACATTGCTATGCAAAGGTGCGGTAGGTGTGTGGAGGTGCTGTAACAATCCTTTTCGCAGTCCAGAAACTGAGCCATGGTATTTTGACATCAATGCCAGAAAAGATTGCCAGAGTAGAAGGTGTACGGCGTGATTTCTTCAGAGTGCTTAGCATTTCCCAGGGCTGTGGGAATAAATCTAGTCTGCTTTACTTGCTCTGTTCTTCTGAAATACAACCAGGGAAATCAAGCTGGGGACACAGACGATATAGAATATGTAACCGGAGACTAGCTTTTAAAACTTAGTTTCAATGACTTACTTGTCATCACACAGTTAATCTGTGTTCCTTCAGCTCCTTCCTCACAGAAGCAACATTCCTCCTCCTGAAGTCCTCTGCCTCATCCTCTTCATTTCTAACTTCATCAGAAAACCATTGAAGTGCTCTAGAGACACTCAAGGCCTCCTCTATGCAGCCCAAGGTGGGTTCCGTAGTCCTTTAAACACGTGCTTGAAGGCTTGGAGGAAAAGAAAGAGAAGAGCTTGTCATTGCAGGCGACACCGCTGTGTCCGGCGTAGCGGGGCTGACAGCCCCAGTGTCCTTCCTGTCTTCTAAGGATGTCGTGTTGAAGCCTTCTTTGTGTTACCCTTTTAACAACGCTACTCCTGGCCTCTCTGCATGGAATGTTAATTCTCAGGTTTTTAGGAAACAAGCAAGATGGAAAAAGATGATGCACAAAACCAGTTATTTGCACTGTTTTCCCATGCCTTGCATATTTATTTCCCTTCACTCTCTTCTGCCTGGAGTCCAGCAGTGGAGCAGTTCTGTTATTTCGCATAATCGAAGGTAAGTTTGAGCAGAAAAATTAGGAAGTATTTTGTGCATAAATGGGAGTTTGGGCTACATGGATAGAACTAGTTTTTAAACCATTAGATTTAAGATATCATTAAATTTGAGGAGTTATCAGCTGACAGCACTACACTTTAATAGTTTATTTTTATGACACAGGGAATTTGAATTATATGTCCTGTTCTGTTATTCCTGTTCTTACTTCATCTTGTTCCATCACTTGATCTCTTTTTTAATACCGTTCAACCCAGGAGACAGATGCATTAGTCAATACTTCAGGCTCATTCTTTGCTTCCTGTTAGTGCTCTGTTGGAGAATATTTTGGTTGGATAATATTGGTTCCTCATAACCACTGTGCAACCTCTGCAGTATCATGGGGTAAACACCAGCTTCTTTTTGCCATGGCTTTCTCGGGATGCTCTGAGTTGCCTTGACAAGGATTTAGGGTTGGTTCTTAGCCATTCGTTTGTCTTTGCAGTGATTTAAACCATGTTAGAACAGCTGTATGTCCACAGCTATAGGGAAAAGTTGTCACTTTACCTCTGTACCCTCGTAAGTATTGGGCTGTTCGAGATGTAGGATAGTGCAGGCTCTGAGACATGGTAAACTGGTCAAGCCAAAGGCAAGGAATTTCTTTCATCCATTTTGCGAACAAACTCCTGCCATAAGAAGGTTTCAAGACTAGCTCACTTATAGATTACTCCAAAATGTAAGAAATGGGTCATTTGTAAAAATTACTCGTGGTCCAGGTGTTTACTAGCCTTTTGGAAAAAAAAAAACCCAAGTTGCTCTTTGTGTTGCAACATCCCTTAAAATCTTCACTAACTTGTGAAAAAAGGTTTGCTTGTGAATATCAGTGACAAAAAGCTGAGGTTTTGTCAATGACTTTCAGTAGAGAATGGGCAATACACAACTTACTTCTGCAGGGCAAGTCACCCACAGGGGAACCAACAGAAAGCATTCTTCATCAGAGGAACTCTGGCCCTGCAGCTCAGCCAGTTACGCGATTCAATCATTCCCTTGGCACTTCCCGCAGAGAAAACTTGAAATGACCCTTAAGCTTCCTCCCATTGGCTCCCAGAGCCTTTTCAGAGTGCCAGGCTGCTGTTGTTTTCATTGTCACACACAGAAAACTGGAGCTTTCGAAAAGTTCTCTCTCATTAAAGTACTGTTTTTCAGTTGAAGGCGTGAACACTTGACCTGCTTTTTTCTCTCACTTTCTGACTTTACTCTCCTGCTCTGGAGAACTTGTGTGATGCCATCACATGTAGTTTCATAAGAGCATCCAGCCTAGGAAATCTCTATCAAAACCACCAGTAACTTCCATTAAAAGGTTGCTGAGCTCTATTTCTCCGTTACAACTAACATCATAGACAAAACCTGCTGCTCTTCTCAATCAATTTTTTCTCCAAATGTGGAAGCGGTGATTTCTCCTTGACCATCTGCCTCTGCAGATCCTTATATTCCTGCCTCTGATCCTGTAGCATGACAGCATTAGGTTTCAGATAAGATTACTAAAGAGCTTCTACTCCGTTAACCAAACACAATAAGCAATTCTTTTCATACCCAGGTACTGAACACGCCTCAAAAAATCCAGTTCAGGCTGAACTTCTAGATTTCAGTGTGGTCCTGCACACCTCCTCCCAGATGACCGGTGAGCAGCTCAGGTTTTGTTTTACAGGTGGGGTGAGCTGGGGAACTGCTGCAAACCTTTCCTGCCTGGCAGCAGCTCAGTTCCTCTGCAGCGGGAGCCCGACTGTTTTACAGCTGCAGCCAGTTGCTGAGCCTGGCCTCTGTCCCCTGCCATGAAGGGGAAGATGATGGCAACCTACAGACGGTCAAAATTGTCTTGCAACACTCCTGTGATAACTTTGGGCAGTTGGAGGTATGAGAAACACTGTCCAAAATGAACCAAATGAGGAAAATGTCATTACATTTGATGATTCCATCTCAGCTGCTCAGAATATCTAGATGAAGCATGAATTAGCAGCTAAATAATATAAAATAGTCAGTACTTTGAGACTTTATGTTTTGTTTTGTTTTTTTTTAAAGAAAAATATTGCTGTTTCCCAATGCCTGTGGGATTAAGTGTCATCTTTGGGGTTTCGACGTTTGCATAAAGCCATGCTGACAGTTGGCTGGGCTATGGCAGCATGGCTAAATCACCATATACTGTAGGTAGATGAAACAATTTTGTTGGAAAAATGCTTAACCTGTTACAGCCTGTTGAAACAAACTACATGGAGGCATTGGATAATGGTGGAATAGGTATGGGGAGGCACAACGGCACTGGTGAATGCCAGTAAATCATCAAGCATAGATCAGGCCTGAAAATATTACCAACTTGAAAGGTGATGTGATAAAGCAGTGTGAAACGTTCATTACAGGATGAAGTGGGAGCTTAGGATGTGACAACATGTTGTGCAATAATATCAGGCAGCGCAGCACCCTCACAGCGATGGGGATTTCAACTCTGCTTTTTGTTTACCTTATTTTTCCGGAGAAGTTTAGAGCCCAACAAATAGTGACGCCAACTAAAGATTTTTGAATTAATATAGACTGGGTTGGGTTCCGAGGAGACAGACTGGAGTAGCTGAAGGGAAAGCACAATATTTTGTTGTAAACTATACCAACACAAGTTTTCTGACACTCCTGGGGAAAATCAGTGTGCAATAGTGATAAGGAGTGTTTTACTAGTGCCGTTATCTGGTTGTTGGCACACAAAGGGGGTTGTATTCTTACTCGCGTAGCCATTCCCATACAAGTAACTTCGCATTCATACCATGCTAGATGACATTAAAAGCACATTAATGCATCTTTTTTACCCTGTGAAAAATACAGAATGTCAAAGAAGACCCAAACAATTTATTTCCATAAAAGTGGGTTTTTTGCTGTAGAAATGTAGCATTATGAAAAGCCTCAATTTTCTCACCAGTCCCAAGCAGTAAATAAGTTAACTGTATCCCATTATTGCCATTTAACAAATATTCCCAAACCAGCAGCAACATTTAGCTCTGTGAAATAGATTTGTTCTGGGCATAAACCAAGGAGAGCAGAATACGTATTTCTTGGCCCTCGTGGCTATATGTGACGGCGTCGTGCTAGATGACTTGAATGAAGATGGAGCATGTGTATAACGAGAATCCCCCGGACAGGGATGTTTATATAACTTTCCTCACATCCTCCACTCCTCCCTCCCTCCCAAATGCTGCTTCTTATGGGTTTTTTTTTCCCCCACTGATAAATGGATTTTAACGTTATGTTGCAGTTTTCTCAATACCGGATAAATGTGTGTAATATGTCTCTCATAAAATGTTACTACGCAGATGGGACTGCGAAAACTTTTTCCAGTTTATGAAGCCATCGTTAGTAATATCTACCACTTATGAATAAAAAAAGAAAATGGCCTTTGGCAAATTTGAGAGTTTTGTTTTGCTTTCTGTGGAATTCCTTGAAGAAAGCGAAAGCTCAGAAATCAAACGATCAAAGCTCGTGATATAAAATCTCCTCGAGTGCAGCTGGATACAGCCTCCGTGATTCACATGGGCGATACCTTTTGCACAGGCAGCAAATACTTTTGTTCTCTTTTTTATTGCCACCACACTTATACCCACAGACGACTCTCTGTGACAGTCAGCTCTCATTCTGTATTTTTAATGGGTAAACAAAGACGAGCTGGGGTACTACTTTCTTTTTATTTGTTCTGATTAACGTAGCATATAGACTTGTCTGTCTGTGTGATGGCAAATGAAAGAAGATATTAATAATAAATGGAAACACACAGCTAGTAAACACAATCTGGAGTAAAGATTGACCAGAGGAAGAAAAGAAGGTGATAAAACACAGTTTCACTTTATTAGGAAATAAATGGTGGTGAAGGGTAATTGTGTATAACTGGAGCTGTGAACGAATGGGAAAATATGGCTGATTCTGAGCTCTCGGTCCCTCAGGGAGCTGTCAAGAGGCTGTGCTGAGTGGATATTGCACTGCCCTGTTCAAAATAGATATGAAGTTTTGGTGGCAGAGGGGAAAGGGAGCAAGTACTTGGCCTGCTGTCATTTATATGCTCCCACCGCTCGGTTTCAAAGAGCTCTTGTCAGAGCTGTGCAGGGCATGGTGTCTGTAGGAAGGAATTCATGATTTGGATCTGCCAGGCGTACAAAGCAGAGGAGACTGGGGTAGTGATGGTAAAATGGGAGAGAAGTACCTGAAGAGTAGCTGAAGTGGGTTATTTCTCATTTATGAATCCACATGTGACAAAGGTCTTATCTCCGAGGTAGTTCCTGAGCGTGCAGAATTGATGGAGTTACAAGGTGTTAGCGGGAGCATTTCTTTGGCCATCGAATCCTGGTCCACTTTGCCATGCCTGAGGTGCTGCAGTCTGTGTGGGGCTGCGTGGGCCTGTTCTGTGTTTGTGAGAGATTCATGGGTATTGGCAAGGAGGAAAAAAATACCCTACTGTGGCTTGTCCAGAGGCACCATTGGAAATACCAAAGAGTGACTTGTCACCGTCAATGACAAATTACAGCAGGGATGTATTGACCAGCACTGTATGATGAAAGAGTCAGGAAATGAACGCTTTAACTTGGGGTGTGTGAAGGCTGAGGAGAAAACATCCTTGGATATCACACACCGAGCATTAATGTTTCAGTAGACGGGAAAATAAGAAATGGACTGAGGTTTGCATCGTTACTCGCTGGTAATTCTCAAGAACTGGAAAGTGATGAAAGGGAACTTCACAACGAAAGCGAAGGCGCGTTTTTGCCTCAGATGTGAGATGCAGACTTTGGAGATTTAAGCAAGTTTGGGGTTTGACCTAAAGTCTTCAGTTTCTAAAAGAAAAATGAAATGTGTGCCTCATTCTGTCTTTGGCAGGGCACAAAGATGCTTTTGTTCGTGCTTTGATTTACAGAGTTATCCGTGTCTCTATCAGACATCTGTTGCGGGGTGGATTAACACTACAGTATTTATTTCTCGGTGTGGCTATGCAAACTTCTCAGTAAAAGAAGAGAAAATATCAGGGTCTACAAGTTTTTTTCAAGTAAGGAAAAAACCCAAATTCACTATTCATGCGGTAAATTATTAAAGCATTCCTTTCGCTTACCATAACCACAAAGGACAAGAGGCTTAGCGATATGTATTTCTAAAAAAAATATATACTTATGTTTCTATTTATATTGACGTGTTCCGATTCTAATTTACTGGGTATTGTGTTGGAACCTCTGATAAATCAGAAGTCATAACTCTGCAGAGTCAAGGTTCTGTACCTAATTTTAAGCAGATGAATAACAGGACAGACTCAAGTAGGCTTTACCTGGAGGTTGGAGATTGTGTTGCAAATTCTTGTCGTAGCTGGAGCCTTATTTTCTTGCTAATCTGCAAGAATATAAAATTGATTTAATTAGTAAGAAGTGAAATGAATGGTGTCAAAATGCGAGGTAAGAGGGAGGAGAGGTTGAAAATATGGCACTTGAGACAGGTGCCTAAGTGTTCTGACTGAAAATTCAGAGTGATTTGAAAATGTACAGTGTACCACTACTGAATTATGATGTACGTCCTGCTGGGGCTTGTCTGAAATGGACTTTCAGAATCAGCTTTTACCCAGATTTATCCAAATAGTAAGTAATTCTTAAGATCCTATTAATGAAATGCAAACAGATAAAATAAATAGTGCGGTTCTATGACTTTTACAAGCTTTGGATGCTTAGAACTGAAAGCTATCTTGTCACATAAAGACAATCCAACCCACTACTTGATGTCATTTTTCTTCCTATAAAAGGAAACCTTAGTGCATACTCGTGTAAATTTCTAGGAAAAAATGCAACATAAATAAAACTAATCATACTAATATGTTTATTAATGAGGATGCAAAAATTCAGATGTGTGTGTGTACATGGATGGGTAGAGGCAAACCTCGGCACCTCATTGTGAGCTGATGAGACATCACTCACTTCCAGTCTGAAAACCAGGTGCTAATGTACATGGAGTGAAGTATCAGCCCAGGGACAGTAACGTGCTCCTACAATGAAAAGACTTCGCGGGAGATCTGAAGAGTGCCGGCATGCTGGGCCACCTGTGTGAAGCATCCTTAACATGTCTAACCATGGAGGAGACAAAAATGGGGTTTGAACTTTAGTATCAAGCTTTCGTAGATTGTAACACCTGAGACCTTGAGTGACATTCGATAGTTTCCTGGTGGTGGCAGGTTTTGGTTCCTGAAAGCACAATGGTCACATTTTTTTCTCAAGTACAACCTCCCCATCCTTTACTAGCAAAGCTTTGAAAAAAATCACTGCCAGTTTCTTAGTAGTTCATAAGGATCTTTATAGTGAAGAGTCAGGACTAGAATCTGTTTTGTTGTTGGTTTAAATATTTACCAACACCCAGCGCGTTACCCTTTTGTAATCAGTCACTACTACACAGTGACTTGTTTGATGCATAATCTTTCTAAGTCTTACCAGTGTCTGGGCACGTTCTTAACTATCGATCCATGAGGAACCCGAAGAGGATTCTACCATCAGCTAAATCAAAGGAGTTCGCTGTGCTCACAAGAAAGTGAATTGTATTGCTTGATCTTTGCTCTTCCAGTATGGAGGAACGGGCAGAGCGGCATGACTTTTATGTCGGGAGTTCTCGTAAACCACCTTCTCGATTCTGATACAAATGATTTGTAGTAATACAAAATTATTTTAAAGAAGGGCACTTACATTGTTTCTAGTCAGTCTTTAATCACCTTCAGGTTTTCCTGTATGTCATGATATAAATTTTCAGCACTGAGAAGATTTATGTACTGAGAGAACAGAGGTTTCTGTGTAACGAATTCCCACCTTCTTTAAAACTGCTGAAGATCCATTTTCAGAATGACTTCCCATAACGTACGTTGTGTGCTGCCTGCTTCAGAGAGATTCTGGAGATTTATTTGAAACATAATTTTTGGACTTCACTAACTTCAAAAGTTACAGATTACCGTTTGAGAGAGTTTTGTGTTGCCCCAGTTGGCCGGCAGTTACACCCTGCACAGCTTTATGTAGACAGTCTTATTTGTGCATAAACATGAGCAGAAGCCAGGGTGTGTTATACCTGGCCTTGATAAATTCCACTCAGATTGAACAGTGGCAAAAAACCCCCACAAAATTATTACTTATTTTATTAATTTCTAGACCAACTAATAAGAAACAAATCTGCTTCCTAGACCCCACATTATTTCGTTACCACAATGGAATTTTAACAACATGCCCCTGAAACATTAAACCAAAACTGAACTCTATTGAGGCAGTAGTTTTTAATTTCAGCTCAATTTTGAATTCCAAACCCCAGTTTGATTATTTTTTTACATAAATCTATTGCTCTCTGAGAGTATTTTTCGAAAAAATTAGTTGCTTTTTGCAAGCATGGGTGAAGATATACAGATATGTATGACCATAGAAATAGAGAGTGAGATCCAACTGAAAAGAAGGTAAAGAAAAGCACTGGGAAGCAAGTGGAACAACCACAGATTCAGCAGTGCGATTATGGGAATATTAGGATGTATCTGCAACATCCTATGGCTATCCAGCCCCATGCTTAGGGCTGAGATACAATTGTTGCATTGAAAATCCTTCTTCATAAAGAAGAACAGGTTTCCTTTCGGGCTCCTCTAATATGCTGAGTAACGATGGCGATACACTTTGACCAGTAATGCTGATAAAATGGATTTGGAAGCAAAGCTGTTTCAACTCCCATGAAAAAGAAAATCCGTTATCTCATTAGAAATAGGATGTCAAGGAGGATATAACAAGCAGAGCTACCGCTTTACGTCTGTGCCACAGTCCTGGAGGTGGAGAAATACAGATTATGGAAACATGAGTTAGCTCTGCATGTCTCCTATCCTCTTACTGAGAAACTGTCCCACGTTTCCTGGTGACCCAGAAGTTGTACCAGGAGGTAAAACATGTAAGTTGCCTTGTCTGACAATGTATGAAAAGTAGCTTCTCATGGGCCGTAAAGGTAGCTGACTTTTAATGTGGAAACTTTCCTCTGACCTTGTATGTCAACAGTCTTTCTTTGTTTTAATGAAATTCATCATTATGGTGCCTCATTTTGATGATACTTATTCAGTTGAAAAGGTGATTTTCTTTGATGATGCATGTTATTTATTCCCTGTAGAAAAGAAAGAAAACAACTATTTTGGGAAGCAGGTAGTTTTCCAAGAAACTGGGCATGGATTCATTTACATTAGCAAAACAAATCTCCTTTTGAAAGAGAAATAAGAGAAACTTCACATCTTTTTCTCAAAGCAGTGCTGCTAAATTTAGATCTGTCTCAGGGTACATTCTGAAGTTCTTCAGATTTCAGAAGCTTTCAAACCCAGGATTTTTGTTGTATCATTAGGGGCTTCAAAACCTACTCAGAACACAGTTAATTACGTCCTACTTTTGTTTGTCAGCCTGCAGCCTTGGGCAGACAGTCTTTAAAGACCATAGTCTCTACCAGAGAGTAGAGATCAGCACTGAGGTCTTGCCACTGCAAGTTGTAGCGAGCTAAAAATTCTTTGAAAAATCCATTTTTTTAAGGAGGAACTTACTTGTTGGTCAAAGTTCAAAAGTTTAATACAGACACATTTTTATCGACAGTACTCGAAACCACACTGAAGCCTCACAGGCTTTCGGCTCCCCTGCAGCTGGGATTCCAGTCTCCTCTGCTATCGTGGCCAGCCCAGCCAGCCCTTCCAAGGATGCAGTCAGGGAGCCACTGGTACAGCTCCGATTCCTTTTGCAGGGAGCCGGTGGGTTTGCTCTTAATTGGAGGAAAACGGGCACTGTAGCATTACGTTGCAGATTACCCAGCTCTAATGAAAGTAGAGTATGCAACAGAATCACTCTACAGGCATCATAAAAGATATTAACGGAGGGAAACGACCCTGCAGGATATACTAATTCTCACTCACTGTTTCACACTGCCAGTTTCTTTTCCTCCCTCTTTCCGTATGATTAGATGCTGCAGAAGCAGCATCTGCTGGAGAGAACAGATAGAACCATTTGGGGCCATTTAAAAACAGTAGGTTTTTAATCTTAGCCTAGGAACAAAAACTTCAATGTGCAAAGGAAGCGAACCTGAACAGCACGGAACTGAGGTACAGAAATCGCCCTCTGCTGCTTTGAAACACATCTCATGATTTCAGGGGCTTGAATCCCACATTCAGGGAGTTGCCAACACTGGGGATCCCATAAGTTTTCTTCACCACCTCTCCCTCTGGTCTCCATACTTGTGCACTAATGGCAGTGGCAGTCAAACCAAGCTTTTCTTCCCATCCTGGAAGGCACCTGCCTCTGGAAAAGGGAAGTTTCTGTCTTTTACTCTCTTGCCTTTCCTCAACAAAATTCAGACTTGTTCTATCAAGATTAAAAGATCTAATTTCTTCTTTTAAGGAGTTTCTTGAAGAGGAATGGTCTTCTCTGTGAATACAGGTAGTGGGATTGGGCCCACAGGAAATGCTGTGATCAAACTCTTCTGTTTTCATAAGCAGTTGAAGTTTTACCACTGGTAAATGCTGGTGAAGACTTTCCTTCAAACTGCTCTCACCCACAACACGCATGACTGGCAGCTCCGAAGTGAACTATCTGTCACAACAAACTCACCTCGCAGCCGTTAGACGGATAAGCTGGGACACACAAGTGGAAGTAAGTAGGTCATGTTTCATTGAGAAAAGTACAGACTATACACAGCCTAAAAAGATATTAGCAGTCGGGTCAGGGCAGGGGTTTGAAAGCCTAGGAAGTGAGATGGAAGTGTGATGCCGATAACAGCAACAACAGCTTTTCCCATTTGTTGAAACCACACTGCACATTCTACTGGAAAAAGAATTTTAAGGATGGAGAAGTTGGTGCGACAAGAATAATACTGGAAAAAACGCTTCTAGAGAGACATCAGACGATGTGATGCCCTGGCTAAATTTGGCAGGTTAAACCAGTCTCATTGGTGTTCTGAGGACGTCACAAGTGTCATGGCGTCAGGCACAGGCTCACTTCTCGTATCGCAGTGGGGTAACTACCTACCGTTACAATGGTCTGAGTGCCTTTAAAATCTGGTTGTTATTTCTCTGTGCTCAAGTTGTAATTTGAATGTTTTATTTTTGTCCGATTTTGTAGATCCTATTGCTAGGGAAAAAGGGTTTATAGGAACACGTAGAAAAGCAGTTGCTACAGAGCATTGGAAAAGAGTGCTCTGATTACAGACATCATCCAGGCATTCCCCAGTGTGGATCTGAAGAAAGCTTTACTGAGTTTTAAAATTATTTATTGTTACCATTTTTCATCATTCTGGCTATTTCCCATTTAGCTAGCCAAAAAGTGGAATTCTTAATTAAAACTCTTGATTAAATTCTTACGAAAAGATGTGGCATATGTGGGAATAGGCTAGTGCCTCAGCAGTTTGTACTGGAATGTAAAATAATATTAGCATTTCATAGCTCCCCGCTGAACAGGAATTCTGATTTTCAGCTCTAATATGTATTTGCATTTTGAAAGAACACTTCTTAAATTTACCTTACACAGTTTTTTGGTTTTTTTACATTTAACATCGGAATTTTTCAGCTTCCCCGTGTTGGATTTGGTGCCATTTAAGCCATTTTCCTTCTGAGAAATTTTCTGTTAGGTATAAAACTGTTCCCAACTCTTGTGTCAAGGGTTTAGTCAAGATTTATGACAACGAAGGTGAAAGAAGAGCCAAGTCCAGATGTGAATCTGTGTAAAAAGGGTGTAAGGCGCTGAATTCTCTAGATGGGGACTAGACTCCAAGCCCTACCCTAGTCAACAGCCAGTCCAGTATTTAGACACCTCCAATCATCTCTCCATCTTAGGGCAGGACAAATCACTCTGGAGGGTTTATTCTTATCTTCAACCATAACAGAAGGCTTTTCGCCCTATGGAGGAAGCATGCACGAGTAATTTAAGCTCCAAACTTGTAAATGGATGAAGTTAGGTTAAATGAGTCTTTAGCTCAGTATCCGCTATCGCTTTTTTCAGCACTAGACTACTGCAGTTTCTCCGTTTCAGTTTCTACTGAGTCATCTGTTCACGTCACACTATTGCACGTACATTTTTGGCAGAATGTCCCTAAAAGCAAGTTTACGTGAATCAGAGATCTCACTGGCTTGGTCTGAGTGCTTTTCCTTTGCCCTAGTTGAGAAGCAGCATATGCAGCAGGGGCTGAAATCTGAAGACTACGATATCACATTCTAGAGATGTTACCCATCACGGTATCACAAGTCTGCGTTGAAGGCGTTAAACGTATTGCTTCAGCTACGTCGCTGGTCAAATACGTGTTTCGTAGTTAACACTACAAGCATGTAACTGAATCATGAAAGCCCTGTAAAATGGCTCCTCGTGTGAAGCTTTTAGGCAGGAATTAGTGTCTGTGTTTCGTTGAATAATGAATTAGTCTGTGGTTTCCAGCTTTGCACTGCTCGCACTGGTCCTGCCTCCATCCACAAAGCCGGAGGAACTAAATCCTACCAACATGAGTAGGAGGCTGCGCTTGCTCCCATGATTTCAAGGGGTTTACTCCGAATCTACATCATGACACATGAGAAGGAATCCAATTCCACAAATGCACCTTTCTAGCAGACCTTTCATCTGCTAAATCTGACCTTTAGCTTCAGTTTTTCCACTCTCTAATATCTTTGTGTGAATGACAGGTTTATGATTAGGGGACAAGAGATGTGTTCAGGGAAATATAAGAGTTGGCTCTAACCTTTGGTATTCTGGTACCAAGAGATTTGTAGACCTTCAGACATTTTGTGACCCATTTTAGAGGAAAAGTCCCATCTAAAATTCTTAATAAAGTTTGAAATGCATGGAGTTTGAAAAAATCTTCAAAATGTTTGGGACCTGAGAAATCTTCCCATCCCTAATTGTGATTCAGTAGGTCCTTCACTGTCAAACGTGCGATAAATGCTAAAGCAGCAAAAGCACCTTCTGCTCCATACGGAGTTAAAGGCATGTTTGCCTTTAGACCTGTGAATCTAATATACAAGTTTCTAAGTGAGTCCTATTCTTTCTGCCTTAATAACATTGATCTGAGTAAATAATTAAAAGCTGCTTTTTCCCCGTTTTCCCCCATACATGACTAGCTTGTCTGTTGGGAGCACATGCACAGCTTGTACGTGAAGAAAAAGAAATACTTTCTTTTGCTACCCTAAAGTATATATTTTTTAAGAACATGGTATTGAAAGTTCAATGTCGGTAGCACTTACTCTCAAGATACTCAAGAATTCAAACACTCCACCGCACCCATTTGCATATGTAACTGACAACATGTCATTTCATCTGGCCCAACAAAGGACATGAAAGATTCGAACATTAATTTGTATTTTTTTGAAACTGAAGTCTTCTGTGGCTTTTCCATTAAAGCACTGATCATGAAGAACTGAAGTTTCCTAGTCTCTTAGTCACCTTCTTACTTTTTTATTTTTTAATCAAAGAATATTGTTAAAGTAAAATCAGAACATCAGAGGCTGATCTCCAGATACTTAAACTTTTGCTATCACTCATTCACCTTGTTTGAGGCAGTGAGAAATAAAGAGAAAACAGATTCTCTTGGTGTGAACGGTCCTTCTGAAGGAACAATACCCCTTTCTGGCAGTTATTTTTCTGGGCATTTATCATCCTGGAGTAGAACCTCTGGTCAAATAGTGAAAATCCTCCCAAAATACTCAGGAGCAAAAGGTTACAGAAGAACCAAGTTCAAACACAGGCTGTTACCGGTGGGAGAGATTTGAGTATTTCACATCTCAGGTAAGGAAAACATCAGGCTTCCAGGATCCTCTGGGCTTCTAGGCTGAGAGAGAGAGAGAAAAAACAACCAACCAAAACACACGCCTTGCTGATGTAAGCCTTGCTACTCCTCTTCAGTCTCCTTCCTCCCATATTTTAGGCACATTTGCCACAGAACTTCTCATTCCACTGGATATTGAGGTGCACGTCAAAGCTGCCAACATTTAATAACCACAATCAATTCCATAACATCTGCTTACCTTGAAACAGAGAGACACATTTTTTGAGAAACTCTGAAAAAAATGCTTTTGAGTTGGAAAAATCTCACAACAGCAGCCTCTTAAGGCGATGGTATGCGGTACTTGTGTTGAGTATCAATTGGTCATTGTCAGCGTTGCCTGTATCGCCCCGGAGTGTGGCCCCAGCTAAACAGTTTGTGTCAAACAAGGCTGGGAAGCCTCAAACACGGTGTTCCCTCAGAGCAGCGCAGCCAAGAAACCTTCTTTTAATGCAGGTTAAGAATGAAGACTGATTTCTAAGTACTGGTAGCAATTAACTATTTAGTTGAGTTCTTGACTGACCCAAGCCACCGTAGTGGTCAGTTATTAACCCCGTCATCTGCCCCTTTCCCTCTTTTTTGTCCTTGTTAGCTCTCTTAGTTTGCCGGCAGAAGCTGTTCTCACCTTGAATCGTGGTGCAATGTGGTAGTTGGCAACTATTATCTCTGCCTGGATTTCACCCTTGAAATGTCCAGTGATTAGAGAAGTTATGTGTTACATCCGGTTTGTAGAGTGTTTTGGAGATAAGAACGAGACAAGTTGCTAAATACCCAGGAGATGAATAGCCTGAGCTCTTGGAAAAACAGATATTCTCCAAACGGCCAGCTGACCTGCAGGCAATTTTGTTTCTCTGCTCTGTTTTAAAGTATTTAGGAGAATTACTGGTTAAAATTAAGTGAGAGCCAACACAGCTCCTCTAGTTTACGTCCAGAGAACATTCTTACTGTTTCTTGATATATTTTTCAAAGATTTAGGGTGGGGGTGGGGACTGCTATTTTAGTGTTTCTTTGGGGTTTTCCTCTCTTTTTAGGGATCTGAATGTATTTAGGGTTGCGCCGGCCCTGTCACATACATCCTGCCATCTGGCGATGTTTCGCCCAAGGGTGATAACTGGATCTGTTCTTGGGAAGCCCCTGCTGCAGAGGTTCATCTGAGGAAGACCTGTGAGCCCTGATCCTGCCTCAACGGTCCATACCTGGGTCTTACTGCTGGGATTTCTTTTTTTTTTTACCTTCCAGAAAAGTTTTCTTGCCTGTCTGAGCTTTCTCCCTAGAAGCCTAACCTAGCTGCAGACTGAAATCCATTCAGATATTCAATAATACAGCACGGACCACTTAGCAAACAGGCACGCACATGAACACATGCTCAGACGAGCCATAAACCTGATTTTGCTCTATTTTTTTCCTCTGTCCCAATAGTTAGAGTAGAAAAGCCTTAAAAGATAGATCAGGTGAAGAGGAGGATGCTGAAAGTGAAAAGCTCAATAGAAAATGAAATACAAGTTGTTCAGAGGAAAGGAAAGGGCTGATAGCCATTTCCCCCAAAGGTCTCACCTTCTGCACCGCCATGTCTCCGCGGGCCATTTGTTGGGGTAAGCTGACTGATAAAAGCAGACACATACTCTGCTCTTGCTGAAGGAAAAGCAGGGAACGGGAAAGGTTTGTCTCCTCCAATTACCTGAGAAACTGTGCTGAGGAATGTTCATTTTCAGAGCAGACTGTTAGATACAAATTTAGAAATTATCCGCAGAGAGGTTAAGCATCCTGACTGCGGGCAACGGGCATTTTGCTTGCTCAGTCCTCTGACATTTCTGGTCTTTTCCACAAAGCAAAACAGTTTCAACAACGGAGGAGCGACACGTCTGCCAACAGCACCTCCACGTACCCGTTAAATCGTTGATTAGGACGTGCTCTGGGAAGGAGCTGTTTGAATCTTCAAACTTTTGTAAATACGGAGGAGATTTGTAAATGGGAGATGTAAACTTGGCTGTTGTTTACACGGGAACAGCCGCTTTATTTTTCATTTCTGTGCTCAGAAATGCCTGGTTCATGCTAGGAGACCCTCAGGGCTAGGACATGGTCAGGCCTTCTGCTCTTAGCACCAACTAATTAAAACCTCCCAGCTTCTCACATTAATGAAAGAGGTTCTCAGAAAGTGTCTGCCCCCGGGGTCGCCCCCTCTCCCTCTATGGTGGCACAGGGCGGGTATCACCCCTTTTAGGTGCCCAACACGCCTTGTGGGCTGCCATAGAGGGTGAGCTGTGTTTCGGGCGTTTTGTCTAGCATTCAAGAAAACTGAGGTCACTTGAGGCATGCTGGGGCAGAGGGCTGAGGGGCTGGCAGCAGCCACCAGGCACAGCCCAGCTGCTGGAGCAAGCCCTCGGCCCTGGAGGGCTGTTGTTGAGCCCAACAGATCTTCCGGCTTTGGTACCAACAGAGCCCTCACTATTTTCCTTCTTCACAGAGACTGTGGTGTTTGTGTAAGCCACCATGATGACGTGCTGTTGGCTCGTGGTTGCACACCCTTGTGGTTTATGTTACTCCATGGAGATGAGAGAAATCCTTCCTCGCCCAGGCAGCCCTGACCTGCCTTTCTCTTCACCAACTTCATCAGCGAGCTCCCAGGTGTGAATGCAGGGACATGAGGGGTTGTGCGCACTGCAGAGAAAAATTAACCCCCCCTTTCTGCTGTACGCAGCCATCCTGCTAACCCAGCCCTGCCTGAGGAGCATTGCACATGGAGCCAGTTCTTGTAACATCCACCAGTACCCTCCAGCTCAACCCTCTGTAGTGTCTTCTGACTTCCCAGCTCTCACCTGCAGCTCAAGGCACGAGCCTGAGCAGTAGCACCAGACATCAATAACCAATAAAAAAGGAGCTAATTTTATATTAGATTCAAGATGGGAAAAATAACCCAGAACCTTCCACAGCTTGCTCTCTAGCAGACAGAACTTCCTAAAGTGCTGTGGACACTAGAGACACGTAGAGTTCCAGAACCTCCAGGAGATAACGATGGCAGTAGAAAGGCACCTAATGGTGTAATTACCAAAAGATGTGGTTTATAACCATTTGCAACAGCAGACTGAGATTTCTGTGGGGGAGGAGGGGATTAACCAACTGCCAATTAAGGGCCAGAAGGAAGTTCAACCCTATTAAAAGTTAGGAAAGAGGGTGGGGATCTGGTTTCTTAAGTACTTGATTGTTTTCATTTGCAGCTCGAGGTGCTCATGGAAGGGAGGTTGTTTTGCTTCTCCTGCTAAGAGGAGCCCTGATGGGTAAGTACCTTGTTTGGGGTTTTGTTTGGCTTCGGGAGAGCTGCTGTTTTAAGAAGATTTTCAGCTTTGAGCTGGTAGACCTGCTTGTTGTTAACTTGGAGGGGTTAGGATGCTTGGTATTCCTGCCTGCCCTTCGTGTGCTGCTCTCAAAGTGATTGGGTAACAATTCTGATTCCCCTGAGGTGAAAAACTATAACATTCTCCTTTATAAAGTAATGAGAGAAAATGTAGCCACAGGAAGCAGCATCCTGGTTATTTTCCTTTGGGATTAATGACCCTGATGGCAATAACTGGGGAGGCAAGGTGGGTGGGAACTGGACTTGTATAAGCACTGAAGCCTTGGGTTACCTGGAAAGATGCCTTCCCTGGTGCTGCCTTCTTGCATATTATCCCTAATATTTTCACTACGCACTCCAAGTACGTACATTTCTGTGGCCCTAAAGGGGAATTATTTGTATTTAGCAGCCACTTGCTCCCTGCCTTGCTCTGCTTGGTGTAAGAAAGGAAGCTGTAGTACTTTAAGGTTGATTTTTGCCAGGAGAACTTGCACTCTTGCTTTCTGATATCATATTTTTTCTTTCCCCGTGGTGTTGGGCATGAGTGGCATTGTGAAGCAGAAATTATTAGAAGGGATTTTGCCCTTGTATCTAGGAGAGCTTGGAGGTTTCTCTGATCTTGTAATGAAATGATGATCCAAGACGACAGGTCCCTGTTGCTCTGAAATGGGTGAGCTCGTTTTGCAGCCCCTGGTGAGTAAAGGGGTTGCCAGCAGAGCTGAGCCTGTAGCAGCTCACCCAGAGCACACAGTTAGATGGTGTCTGTCAGAACAGGTCGTGGAGGATAAGCCATAAGCTGCCTCAACATGGCGTTTGCACACAACGACTGAGCAGCCTTGCTGCCTCCTGGAGGAAGCTGCGCCCTGTTCGTGCTCCAAACTGTGTCTAAATTTGCTCAAAAGTCTGTGAAAAACTGTCCTTTTTATGCTGCTAAATCAAGTTTCAATTTGCAGAGATTGAATGGCAGCTGAATTTTATCTTGTTTTCTATTTGATTTCATCTTAACTTCAAGATTCTTGTTGCGGCACCATTCATTTTTGAAAGAACCATCAAATAACTCTTGCAAATCATTCAAGAGCCACATGTGAAAAGATGTCAGAAGGCATATTTAACCTTGTGAATTGGTTTCATTTCCTACATGTTTAGCGCTTTATGAAAATTCATGTTTTTATCTGCATCTTGCAAATTCATCTTTGTATTGAGGTTTTTCATTGGAAAAAAAGTTCAAAAAAACTTGACTGATATTCTAATGAGTTCTCCTGAATGCTGATCAGCTCCACATTAATGGGCAGACATTCCTCGTAGCTGCTGTTTAACTTGAATGCTGTCAAAGTAATAGTGGTTGCTACTCATGCACCTCCAATTTACTCTAGTTAATGGTGCTTTAGTTGTTTCTGAAATCATCCTTCAAAGATGATTTTAAGTGACATCAGTGTGGGCCTAAAGACCTGAATTGCCTTCTAAATCATATCCACTTGTGCCCAGGGATTTAATTAAAATATTTTGAAATATAGAAAGAGGAAAAAAAGCTTTGGAAGATTTAGAAATAAGATTTCCCCCACCCTCATTCAGCAGCTGTGCTCAGAGAGACAGGGGACTGCTCATAAATATGCTGTAATTGCTTTAATGAAGTACATAATCACATGATATCGGAAAAATAGGATGGAGGTGATGTTTAATGGGATGAAAGTCTCTGCTAGTTCTAATTACAAGCTACAATTTCAAGGCTTTTGTATCTGTCTTGAAACTTCTAACTTTTGGATGTAGGACAGGCATTTTATACCTCTGGGTTTTACTTTTTAATAGAAGCATCTTAGCAGGGCTTGCTCTGTTTGAACAATGTAAAACTCTAATGTCAAAGCAGGTTATTTAGATTTAGAGCTAAGGAAAAATACAAGATGTGTGGACATGATTAGGATTTTAGAGTAGCCCGGACCTTTTCCGGCCTCTAAGTTCAGATAGCGTTGCCCAGGGTGGGGTTTTGCAGGCTATTCGAAAAGAAACCAAGAGGAGTCAGGGTGGTCCCTTAGCGCTGGAAGGGCAGCAACTACTGAATTCATGTGACTGTGTCAAACCGTGTTCTTCCTGATAAAGCTCAGACTGAGTCCTTTCTCCTGCAGGAATTGCAGAGAATTTGCGTGATTAAGGAGGGGAAAAGTTCTTAAGCTATTGTGGCTAAGGAGACTGTCACCTTCCAATTCCCCTGGTGAGAACAACTGTATCTCTTTGAGTCTAAGCAAAGGAAATCTGGGAGCCACTCTTAGCAGTGGCAAAACTGTGTGTGCTGAGAACCTTGTGGGATTTGTGACAATGGTGGGTGGAGGGAGTTTGCCTGCTGCAACGAGTTGGGGTGGAGGAGGAGGAGTGTGTTTTCCTAGCAGTGGTCCAAGTCCAATTTGGATCTTTCTAATTACTCTTCTTCAACTCACAGAACTGCAGAGCAGCGTTCACCTGTAAAGCATGTCTTTTTTCCCCCCCTTTTTCCCTTCAAATAATGGTATGCAGTATAAGCCAGCCCAAAACACAGTATGGCGCTCTCCCGCTTATTTTATAGCTCCTGTATTTCCTGTTGGAAATACATCAGCCTCTCAGTTGTAATATGCACCGTGCGCTCACCTCTGACCTTTTCTCTTGCAAACCTGTCATTTCGTCTGACCCACTGTATCAACCACTTCACTTGGAGGAAGTTGCTTGTTTTGATTTAGTGACTCTGGCCAGAGTAAATTTAATACCATCAGCCATGGTAAAAGTCATACGAATGTTTAATCTCTAGTTTAGTCTTTCCTTCCTCCCAATGTAAGTGTGACTCCTAATAAGTTAATACTCGGCAGCTTTGGATTTGTGATGTAGGTCTCTAATGTAATAATGTGATATCTATTTCAGTCATGCCTTCTGTGTTCTGTGCCATTGGAGCATCAACTGCACAGCTCAGTTTTCTGTTTTGACCCTGATCTAGCATGTGCTTTGTGGTTTGAAGTCAGTGATGGTTCCCAGGCATCTACCATCTATACACCAGCTGCTCTGATGATGCGGTTTTTATTCTGGAGCAGTTAAAGAAACTACCAGCCTGGCACAGTTGGCTCCTGTAGTCTCTGAAGGCTGCTGTTCAGTTTTAGAAACACGCAGTCTGTACTGGTTGCTCAGTGAGGCTGATGACAGTGTGCAGGCAGAGGGACAGCTCAAACAGTCTGTTCGTCATCAGTCTCTACAAGAGACTTTCCCTGGTGATGTTTTCATTGATTGATAAGGACCGTAAAATGTAATTCTTGTTAGAATCGAGTGTTTTTAACAAGTCTGCTCAGTCCTCTATCATAGTAGCTGTGTGACATATTCATAAGGGATCTGTAAGTAAACAAGGAACGCTGAACTGGAGGTTTCAGTTGTAATAAGTGACTGGCATTTTTTGCCTTGGTGACAGTTTTATTGTACATCTGTCCTATGTGTTTGAGCACACTGGTCCAACAAGCCACTGCTGGGGTTATTCTTCCTCATGCTACTGCTTTCCCCACATCTAGCCTTTGACGAAGACCATCCAGTGATCGCAAAACTCGTAGTGTTTGTTTGGAAAGACTTGAATTTGGATTGTGCTACTGCCCAGTAAAGAATACCAGCGGTTTGTCTTGTCAGACTTCCATCATTGCTCTGGAAGTCCTTCAGATGAGGCGGTGGGCCAGAGCTCTGAGAAGCTGTATGAGCCACCACCCATACTGCAAACATCCAGCGGCACATCTGGGCTGTGGTGGCTGCTGTGATGTGATAATACTGGCCTGGTGGGCAGCTGATCCTGTTATTTCTGTATCTGCAGAAGAACAGAGTAGGAGGTGGGTGCAGGAGAATGGGCCGTAGCAAAGCAGCGTGAACCAAACCTTTTGTGGGGCATTAAGAACCCAAAGTGCTTCCATATAGTCAGGCAAGTGCCATCATTAAAAATTGCAGATAAGAATGGAAGGGAAAAAGCTAAAGCGATGAATCAATTGAAGCAATGTTCTGCCTCAAACATTGCATTTGTCTGGCTGAGCTCTGTGGCAGGTAAGTGATGGGCATGTCTTCACCGCCTTTTCAGAAGCAAAGATAAATTTGAATGAAGCAAGAAAATGTCCATATTTACATGTCACTTCTGGGAGTGTTTTTATGTTCATCCTGTGAGAAAGTCCTGTCTTCCTTGGAAGCCTGTGAGGATATTTAACTGTGTACTGAACTGGATCCACTGAGGCGGCTGCCTGTTTCCTCTGGGAAGGACTTGCCTGCTCTGCCATCCCATCTTGTGTTCTTTGTGCAACACAGAGAGAAAGTGGCTTAAATCTCTAGTGAATGTAGAGGTGATAGTTAAACTGTCTTATCTTGAAGTTCTTAACTTTATAGGTGTTTCTTTCCAAAAATCTGTGTAATCTCAGTTTTCCCTCCTACTCCTTTACTTGTGGGGTTGTTTGTCTTTTTTGGTGTGTTTTGTTTTGGTTTTTTTGAGGTGAAGCACTTTCCATCAGGTTCTTCCTGGTTGCAGTAAACTTAAAGGATAGATCACCACTAGGAGAAGCTGGACAAGATCTAAGCAAAGCCTGTCAGGAAGCTTATGAAAATCTTCAATGTTGTTGTGTAAACTTGAAAAACCAAACCACAAACAAAAAAACCCCACAAACCATAAACCCAAACAAACACAAAACCCACCTCCCAATGAACCAGGAAAGCCCACAACCCCTAAACTTTTCCTCCAGCCTTCCTTTCCTCATGGAGGCATCTCACTGCATACCCACTGGTGGTTGTAACATGTAAAAACTTTTTGTCTCCTATTTGAAAAAGAAGTATGAAGGCAAGAGGCAAATAATTTTTTCTTTGTAGTTTCATCTCATTTCCAAGATGATATCTGGCTTTTTCTCCCCTCTAATGGTCCTATGTAGTAAAACTTTCATGATTGTGTTTTTCAGGCACTAACTATTGGTTTAACAGAGGTCCTCACAGGGTATTATATTACTGAAATATATATTTTTACCCATATCTATATAACAACATAAATTTTAAAGTTTGGCTGTTCGTCTTATCAGAGAACTGCTTGAAATAAAAAGAATAAAAGATTCAAGCTTAAGATACAGAACACTTTGCAGAATATGGCACAAAGAAGGATATTAATGTTTGAAGTGACTTTAGCTTTCCTGCACTCTTTGTGTGTCTTTAGCATTCTCTGCTCTCTCTAATCTCCACTGTATCACTCAGTTCTTTTAATCTTAGTTCTTTGTGCTGCACTTTGAGCATCAAAAAGCACATTCGATACCCAAAAAACCCTTCACTCTCAGACATTCGCTGTTCAAGAGAATAGTTTTGATACACGGATAGAGAACAAGAATAAAGAAGAGCAAACAGCATAAGGAAAGTCAGGAGTGAAGAGAGAAGAAAGGGGCTCTAATGAGAAAGACGGTGAAGGTACAGTGACTGCATTGTGAGAAAAAGATAAAAGTCCATGTAACATGCTGAAATAATGCTGTATTTGTTATTCTAAAAACTCACACAGCACCTACCTAATGGCAAGCGCTTCTCCTGGAGAACCCCCCAGCCCACCCAAAGGATTTCAATCCTATCCCAACTCCCACCTAAGGAAGCAAAAGATTTGCTCAGGCTTGAGCAAAACTGTGAAAAGTGTGAATGGTGCCTCGGCCTGACGGGAGGCCAAGTAAACCTATGCATGTAAACTTAACCACAGCCCTGGTCCTCGGGAGAGCTTTGCTCTGGAACGATGGCTGGTGACTTCAGTCATCGCTGAGTTCCCTTGACCTGGTTACTCTCTAACTTAATTTGGAGTAGTTTTACATCCTTTGCCTGATGTTCAGCTCCCTGCAATGGAGAGAGTCTCTCAGCACTAGGGGAGCAGCTAGGCTTTGCACCTTCCCTTGTAAACTGAGGAAGGGTAGCACTGCTCTGCTTTAGAGATTTTTCCTTAAAATTACACCCTAAACCAGCTTTGTCATCTCAGACTAACACTTTGATACCTGTACACAGCATGGCTGTGAAAACGTGTCTGACTGCAAGGTCCATGTGAGATGTGAGACTGGGTCACATACCTCCAGAATCGGCTGATGGCTGTGCGAGTCTTGCCTCACATTTGAGTGTTCAAACATAGGCGCTTCTGTTCTAATCTAAAACTGCAACACAGTGGGCAGCCTTTCAGTAGTCCTACCTTTAAGAGACAAGACAGCTCGCTTGCAAATAATCTTCTATAAAAGATGGGCATGAAATTAAGAGCTTAGCGAACATTAGGAACCTAATTATGGTCCTCAGAAAAGGTGTCTCATCTGGATTATAAAGCTGATCGTGCTTGTGCCACAAGAACAAAATATGAATTAACTGAGGGAACTATAATTTTTAATTGTACTTTCTATCACCTGGAAGGTTCATTAAAGAAGCTTTACAAAAGTCGTAAAAACTGTAAAAACCATTCCGGGAGATTTCCCTTTTTAAAACTGTAAAAGGGAAGAAGACATGGGGAAAAAGCTAGTGAAGTTTTTTACTTTTTCAGGCAAAAGTCTGAGCTTGCTCTCTGCAGGTGAATGTTTTACTGGGTTCATTTCCCTTTTAATTCTTAATCTATAGTCAAGCCTAAGTGTAATATCAAGGAGAGAAGAGGGGAGTGAGGGAAGATACGTCTTCTGACAAAATGCCTCTCCGTGTGGTGGCTTTTCCCCCTCACCCGGGGTGAGAATTGGCCCATAATACAAAGGTTTAGAAGCTCCTTTGGTTTAAAGCTGATGCTTGATTTCTCCTTGCCAGGACAAACAGTGATAGTAGGGAGGTATTGTTGTAACACACACAAACTTTAGAGAAAGAGCACAGAAAGCAAAAGGAACAGAAGAGCTTCTCCTCCTCCGGGAACAAAGAATGAGCCTAAATTAAGAAACAACTAAAAAAAGGGCCAGTCAGTCAGTTCTCACAGTCGGGGTGTTCCCTTGAGAGGGATTTCTTGGAGCAGGAAGGTTAGAATAGCAGATGCAGAACGCCAGTGAGTCGCAGCAGGAGATAAGCATTACTTCAGAAGGTGTTTGATCATGGTGGCTCCTTGTCTAGTGCAAAATGCTGAGTGCTTGCAGCTCCTGGAGCTTTCAGTGGCAGCTGAAGGTACTTGGTGAGGCTTTCCAAAACTGCTAAGCATCATTCAAGGGGAGCAGCTTGCTTTTAATAGGCTTTGGATTAGACTGAAAATGTTGTGAGATGCTCAGACCTTACTTTGAAAAGGTCATACATGGAGTTGAGTGCTTTTGTAGGTGTGACACTCGGTGGTATGTGCATGTTTGAACATCTTAATGTCAGGCCTGAAAAGCTAATGCTACTCGCTTTTCCCAAGCGTAGCAAATTGTTCTTGTGTAGCAAATCCTTCTGTTATATATATCGAGACTGTTCGAAGTGCACGATGCAGGTTTGGTAATGAAATTATGCCCAGTGAATATTGTTGGAGGTTTGAGGACAGTAAGGTAGGAATATTACACAAAATTAAATTATTCTGCAGAGTCAGCTGGGAGTTGCTGCGTCTCTAAACACTCTGTTGTAAAACGCAGGAGTTTTGTGGACAGGAATTCAATTAGCCAGGACCTTTCAAAATTTATCAAGGCTTGATATCCACCAATATCGAAGGTCAGACCTGCATTTTTATTTAACTCCTAGCAGTGGCTAGCAATAGTGAGAACTGGGGGTGCTGCTGGAATTCTGTATTTTTAACGTGAGTGACTTTGTTTACGCTGCCTGCGGTATTTGCACAAATTTTACAAAATTATCTAGCAGAAGCCAAGCATGTAAATATTCTAATTCAGAAAATGAAAGACTGTGGCCCTAGCATTTTTATGTTGATTTTTCAAGGGGAATTTCAACTCGAATATTAATCCATTGAAAAACTCTGGTTTTGGATAGTAACAAATCTTCCTGAGAAACAGGGTACTGCTTACGTGTTAAGACCATGATGTCAGAATTCCTTTGATATTTTTACCTGCTGATCGTCAAAATAGGACACTTCAGGAAAGATTATCCTGCTGGAGCCTTCAACCTGTTCTACGAACGAGAATGATCATGCTGTTTCCTAGCTTGTAACACTCCCCATTCCCTCACAGTTCTGCTTTTGTTCACAGAATAAAAGGGAAATTGCATGTTGATTCATAAAGGGCTGGTTTTTCTGCCCGTGAGCAGCCTTGTTTTAACTGACTGCAGTGGGATTCCTCTTAGTAGCAGAGAAGGTTTTGTGTGTGCAGAGGAAACGGTTCAAGAAGGGAGAAGGTTATTCTTGCAGTACTTTCCTCTCTCAACAGCTGGTAAAAAGTACTTTGGGAAGAAATATTTTCAATGGGTGCCTGTTGGTACCACTTTAGCATATTAACTCTAGCACAGGTAAATATAAAGAAGTTTGGGGGAGTACTGGTTGGGCCTTTCTCTTGAGCTTCCAGAAGATGATGTCCAGCATGAAAACTTATGAGAAAAAAAACCACAGAAGACTTCAAGTGTAATTTACACCAATATTTGTAATGCCCATTGTATACTAGGTAGTGTTTTTACATTTTTATTTACAGTGATACAGAGCGATTCCACAGGATTTTCTAGAAAATATTCTTGAACACTGATTCTTTATAACTATCATTAGCTGTTTGTAGATGTCCCAAATATACTTTTTTTTGGATATTGCTTTTCCTTCCCAGAGAGTCCTCCTTCCCCTGTATGTTCAGTATTCCAGCGTGTGTGAAACAAATAGCTGGCAGTAAATGGTACCGGAAGTTCATTCTTTCTATAAAGAGAAGTCAAAGCGCCATGTATTTCAGAGGAAGCCTCCTCACTTTTTAGCCTGGTAATACGTAGAAAAGTATTTGACACTACAGCTCAAGGCAAGAAGCAGTGTGATTTCGCTCCCGAGTGTGAGAACGTGGACCTGAGCACCCTCAGTAAAGACACATCTTAAATACACAAAATAACCATGTTATGGAGCAAAATGATGATGAAGAGGCCGAAATTCATTTACTGGCATGTAAAACCTTCTTAGCTGGCTAAGCAAAATAGCTGCTGCTTTATGTATCTATAGAATACATATACCTATAGCATATCCAGATTTGAGCTTCAGAAAATACTATTCAAAGTAGGCAAGTAGCCACAAAATCCACTCCGGAGTATAAATGGAGCATACTTTGAAAGCTGAACGTAGCAAGAGGAGGTCAAGAAGTAAATCTTGCTCACGATCTACAAGATTAATTAACTTTTTTGTTTTCTCAGTATCCATAGGCTCCTCAAAACAGGCAACTAAGATACTTGGTGGCTCCAAGTATGTCTTGTTGGTGAAGTATTTAGGAAGAGTTTCTGAAACTTGGCCTGTGGGGCTGGTTGTGACTAACAGCGCTTTTGTATGTTGCTAACAGAGGAATCGTTCTCATTCTGCTGTTGAATATAAAAGGTTTTACACCACAGAGGAATTGTATCTTGCCCAGTTAGTGTCGTCCTCAGTGAGCAAAATTAATAAACTATATAAATTATTTTTTTGTGAACCTGAAGTTAATCAGGTAAGCGGGTGTGAAAGTGATGAGTAGCTTCTTGTGATTCACTGTGTACTTCCACGATGTGCTTACTCTGTGCCATAAGACGATGACATTTCCCTAAGTCTGAAAAATGCCCTACATGTGAGGGCCTACGTTATCATCTCAGGCCTTGGGGTCCCTTAATTTCTACTTCTGATTAAATGGAAGGAAAAAAAGCATGGCACAATTGGTATCCTAAGTACAGATAAGTTTAAAATGTTTTGGAACACTTTAAATATTTGCAGCTCGTTGACAGCATGTTTTATCAGCCTGGTCCAAGCTGGTTTTGAGGAGGGTCCTTGGAGTTCAGGAGAAATATATTTCTATACAATTAACCTTATCAGCTTCAATATCAGAATGAGTTTTTAAGTTGTTTTAGTTAGGAATGTAAAATACTTTCTTTGCACTTCTGATAAGAATCTGTCAATCTCTATCAAGAGTATTCAGACACTCATGTGTTTTAGGGAGCATCTTAAGATAGATAGTGGCTTTTTCAAAGCCCTGACCAGCTGCATTGTACTCGAGTGAAGTCTGTTTTCCCCAACTACGAGCTCGCCGAGGTGGTTATATTTAGCTGATGGTAGACTGCTTGTTCATAAGGGTTTCTCTTCCCACCCCGCCTTGTGTAGGCTCTTGGTACAAGATTGAACATGACTGTTTTATAGTGGTTTAACAAGTTACTGTTTGCCAGCTTCTATCACTGCTTTTGCAAGTGCTGTTAGTCCTACCTCAAGGAGCAATAAAATACACTCACTTTGCATTGCCATGGGTGGCCTAGGTGAATGCATCTCACCTGACGGTTGCAATGGGCAACTACTGGCCGTGTGTTTAGTGAAGGCAGCTCAGGAGGTGGAGGAGAATTGTCTTGAATCCAGTGCCTTTGCCTCCAACTTTGGTAGACTGTAGTTGCTTGAATTTTTGAAGAAAGAGTTTTCTCTTCTGAAATTAGCATTTTTTTCTTTTAAATCTGAAACTGGAGTGATGAGGAATCCAGATGCAGTTGCTATACGAATGCAGGCAGCTGGCATCTGGGCTCTGACACCAACAACTATGTTCCATATGGCCCAGTTTTACCACTAGAGAATTTTAACAAGTGAAAAGGACAAACAATCCATCAAGCCTAAGTACTGTTCATTTCTTACTTTTTTTAAGGGAAGTAGTTTGTACTGCATTAAGACATGTTTGCAGTGATTCTCTCTAGGAGCATTTCTTCTAGCCCAAATTAAAGGAGAAACACAGGTATGGTTTCCTTCCCAAAACACTCAAAATTCAGCTGAGATAATAGGCTTGAACGTATCTTGAAGACACCTTTATGTCCTGATAGAATACACAAATTAACGCCAGAAGTGACTAAGCACTGGAGCTACTGCAGTGTCCACACAGCAGTTGAGATACTGGCTGAACACCACGGCAAGGAGCTTGCTGCTCGCACTGCCCAAGCAAGATTTTTCTTTTCCATACCTCTCTAAAGCAGACACAAAAACCTGCTGGGTAACCATTCTTAGTGTGGAGGTTCCTTCTTGCTGTAAATGCTTACGGGAAATCTGAATGGGCTGGTGATATGGTGTAACTTCATCAGCGATGTTTCAGTTACCAGCCAGGTAAAAAAATCCTCTCCATCTCAGGTCAACAGCTGCTTCTTCCTTTGCATCCCAAGAATAATTCATTGCAGAAGACCTAATGCATCCCTTTTCTGCTTATGTCAGTTGATACATGGATTATGAGCGATACAAAAAGTGTATTTTCCTACTTTCAATATCTTCCTCTTCCTGTGTTGGTCTCTAAAGTTATTTGACAGTTGTGACGTTGCCCTTTCAAAGCCAAAGGTCAAAATCTTCATCAAGTCAAAACCCACTATTAGAGCAGTTGTATAGCTGAGTGTTTTCCAGATGATCAGTCAATCAAATTGCAGATAGTCTAAGAAAATAACGTGTGTCTGTGTGGGTAATAGCTGCATTAGTCGTCTCTGTAAGAAAATATTTGTAGAGTGAAACTTGGAGGCAATGTAACAAGGCCTTTGGTTTCCTGAGTACCTGGTAACCAGAGAGTAGTTGTTTTATCAAGCATCAAAGACTCTAATGGAAATTGTATTTTCTTTTTCTTGCTTAATGTGCAAAAAATCTTGGAAAGAAATGCATTTGAAATAGCAAATCTGTCCAGGGACTGTGGTCCATATCCCATCTTGCAAGATGAGAAGGTTTTTGAACAGGAGTGTGACTATAGCAGTTTTAGCAAGTTGATGTCTAGTGCAATCCCAGCAGATGTTCTTAGAAGAAATAGTTGGTACTGTAGGTAGGCTACTACCTGCCAGCTTGTATTTGAGCAGCCTACATGGTTGGAAGTAGAAGGAGGTGGAAATGTGTATGACCATGCAGTTTATACCTCTAAGCTACCATGAGAGTTTTGCTACAGTGCAATAGAAGTAGCTTGTAATTGTTTAAGCAGTGCAGTGTCCAGACGGGAGATGTATGTATCTGTGAATAGATCCTCGGGGTGACAGCTGCCAAGAATGGAGTTCTCAGATACCTGTCCACACTGAGCAAAGCTGGAGACCTTCCTATACCATGGAGGCGATTTGGGATTCTTCCCATGTACCTCTGGGTACAAGCTTCTGAGAAACTTGGAAATTGAAAGATGAGAACAGGGTAGCACATAAGCCACTTAAATGCACACCAACACCAGTTCCAATCGGGATGTAATGTACGGCATTGTCAGAAGGACTGCTGAAGGGTGTTGTGCGTGAGCAGTATGTGGAGGGGAGATGGGAGATGCTGTACCAGGCTGGGGCTCTGGTCCCTGTTGTAGAGTCAAAGATTTTTCAAAGTACAAAGGAAAAAGGTGTTTAAAGGAGAGAGATGGGGTAGCAATATTTACTACCAAAGGCAGTTTTTCATTTTGGGAATCTGAAAACAGTCATCTGAAAATTTGTACATAGAGGGAAAATCTGGCAGGGGAAAAAAAACGGGTTTTTTATTTACTTGAAGTATATGCAGTATAAAGCACTGCAAATGCAAGGCTTGGAGTGAATTAACAGTGTGGATAGGAAAAAACCATGAAAACCAGGGTATGCCTGAGTAATATTAAGTTTTGCATCTCTACAGCATTCTCGTAGGAGATGCTCTGAGGATTAACCTAAGCCACTCTGATGGAGAAAATTGACCTTGCCCTCTCCCCAAAGTCCTAACATGAGCTGTTGGATTTTTAACCCCAGCCTTCCTTCAAGAGGTGAAGTGTAACAAATAGATCACGTAGAGGAGAAATGTATAAGTAAAATCTAGAGATTATAATTTTGCTATTCTATTATAATAAAAATAGCAGGTGTGGAGTGACGAACCCAGCAGAACTACTGAGACTGGAACTCGCTGCAAGTAAAAGATGACAATTTTCTCTCCCCTGTCCCAACACAAATGTCCTTTTCTCTCAGAAATAACAAAACAGCCCCACTTGCACACACAATGCCCCACCCCCAAAAAAGACAGAACTCCCAAACTTTTCCAATTCTTGTCACCTTGAATTTTTCCTAAGCCAAAAGTACAAATTCCTTCTGGAAAATTGGTAATCATGGTGTTAAACTTGAGAACTTAAGTCTTTATTTGTGTGTGTGAGCCGTCATCACTTGAGCTCTCCTGGTTTTTGGAGGAAACAGCTTTTCTTTGGAGCATTCCCTGTGTCCGTGTAGATCTCTACTGGTGTCTTGGGTTAACTACCAATGCGACACGCTGTGGTGCAAATATCTGAGTTGACAGATGGAAAAAGTAGTTTGAAGTACTTTAACTTGCTTTTTTTTGACATCAATACCACAAAGAAAGCATTGTTCTACAGGAGAATATATTTTCTGTAATTTACAATAGCTGAGTAATGATGCGGTAAGGATGCAATTAGATCTAATTTGCTTATGTAAGTGAGCTGAATAAAAAAGATCAATATTCAATCTACACCTAGTGTGAAAAACAATTAGTTTAATTGACAAAAAAGCCGTCTGCTTCAGCTAATTACATAAAAATGACCTAATACTCATGCAAATTATGATTATTAATAGTACATGAGTGTTTTAATTACATAAATCATTTTTACCTGTTAACTGGTATTCTCTCTGTAAATGTAGGGATTTAATTTTCAGCAAAATTTCATTCATCCTTGTTTTCACAAAGGTCTATATTGTTTTTAAATTACAAACTAAGCAGTTTCTCTGAAGATCTAGACTGAGGTCCTGTGGAAACCACGGAACATCAAAACTCATTGTTCGGACTGTCCAACTAATTATTGTCAGATTTGCTTGTCCTCTGTCTATTGGACGTCACACTGATGCTTGGTGTGGATGATACAGGTGCAGACAGAGGCTAGATGCTGCACAGATCCTTCTCGCTATTGCCAGAGCAGACAGCGATGGGCAGGGGGACAGGACTTCAGACCACACAAAATAGGTTTCTGTTCTGAATCATTTTTGAAGGAAACTCTTGCTCCCTCTTCAGTCAATAGAGAGGTGCATCTTAATTTACAAATTTTATCTATAATTAGGCTGCCCTGTGCTCCCCATAGCATGGCTGAATGTAGAGGCTGCACCTTTAAATTATTTTCTAATTTAAAGTTAACTGCCACACGTTACCTGGCTGCTTTGGGCCTGGGTGATGTGTAGGTACAACCTTACGCCAGGGACAGGAGGGTAAGTACCAACGCAATGTCTCCTTTAGACTTTTTGGCTGATCAAGTCAGTAGGGCCAAGCCTCCCTGCCCAGCATTTCCTTCACCATGGGGGTAGTATATGAAATACAGAAACAGCACTGCTCATCCAGAAACACTGCTTCAGCAGTGGCATCTGAGCTGCTGATACTCGGCCACATCCTTTTGAACGAGCGATGCTGCCATGAAACTGCCCAAGCTGTCGTGGCCGAGGTTGCCTAACCAAATCCTTCTCCCAGCTCAGCTGCTTCTCAGCTCTCTAGCACAGAGAAGAGTCCTCATGTCTTCTGGCTGTGCAAACTGGGGACTGGGAGTCCCAGCGGTCACACTGTGGAGGCAGCTCAGTATCGGGACCCCCACTGTCAGCAAAGACAACAATCCATTGGTCATAGCAAACTTCCAGTGTCCTGTGTGAAGGCTAGGGCAAACCTTGGACACAGCATGTGACTGTCTTGTCCATTCATTTTCCTTCCTCAGTGGTCACCTCGTGTGGACGAGAGGTAACCAGAAACCATCACGCTAAAGGCAGAGTAAAGCAAAGGCAATTGGGCTTCGGGGAATGCTGCCTTGGCTCTTGGGTGAAAGCAGTGGTTGCTTTCCGTTGTTTCTAGCGCTTACGGCAGTTTAGGTTAGGAAGTGTTGTGATTCTGAAGGGCAGGATAAGAGATGATTTAACCTTTTACAGGAGCCATTCATCAGTCCAGTGAGAATTGGAAAAATTAGTGCTGCTCTAAGCCCTTCACAGCCCCTACTAAATGTCACATTGTGAGCAATGGATGCTGTAAAAGTGCAAAGTTCCGGGGTGGGAAAGGATTGATTAAACCTCTGCATAGAAATAGTGCTCTCCCTGACCCTTGAAGTTGAGACTTTCCGTGGGGTATAAAGGGGTTTGGATTAAGACTAAGTCTCTGACTCTCACTGTACCTTCCAGTTTCATGGGCACATTATATACATTTCAGTAAATAATACAGATATAGGACAATGCAATATTTTTTGGGCCATTATACAGACAGATCTTGATGCTTATAGATACAGGAGAGCAGGGACATATCTTCAATTTTATTTACTTTTTTTTTACAAGCCCTTCCCCCCCCCCGCCCAGTTCATAAGTACATGCAAACTATCCTTTGAATAGGAGACTTTATAAAACTCGATTAACACTCCTAAACTACCATCATTCATTGGTCCATAATGTGTTGCTCCACACACTTCAGGACTCAAAACGCTCCCAATCTTGCAATCCAAGAGTACCCTTTTTTCTAACACGTCTGAATGCAATTTAATAGTTTTTTTTACCCTGCAGAGAACAAAATCCTCTGCAGAACAGTTGGTATTTTCTGGCTTTCAGCACTGTATGGTAATGTAAATGTCAGGACAGCATAAGGTAATAATTATAAAATCATATTTTGCTGCTTAAAAGAACCCAAAGGTTTCTCAAAAGTAAATAAAGCTTGTTGTTTAGGTCGTAAGCTCTCAGCCAGTGGCTTTATTTGGCCGTGTTTGTGGACAGTATTTAGTGCTGTTTGAATGCAAATTGTGTTTATTATAATAATAAAAGCTGCTTCCTAGTTCTCCTCTTGTAAAAGCTGATAGTGTTCGGTCCCCGCAGCACTGCAGCTACCTGGCAGGACACAAGCAGCAGCTTGGGACACAATGGCTCATCTGCCAGGTTAGTTAAGTCCCTCTTGGTTCCAGAGACAGGCGAAACCAGGCAGTTCGGGTGTCTCTGCTGTGGTTACAACCTTTCGGCCTTGGAGACTGGAGCTGTCCCTGCAGAGTCCCCGCTGGGACAGACCAGCATCACCCTTCGCCAGCAGTTTCGCCATCCTGTGTAGGTGAAAGGATCCTTAGGTGTAATTCTGCTCCTCATTCTTCTTCCTCGTCATCTAGAAATGTTTTACTTACGGCAGCTTCGGCGTGGCTGGGGCAGTGCAGGCGCCCTGGCTGCTCCCCCGGGGCTCGCACCAA
This sequence comes from Buceros rhinoceros silvestris, assembly GCF_000710305.1. Taxonomy (NCBI): domain Eukaryota; kingdom Metazoa; phylum Chordata; class Aves; order Bucerotiformes; family Bucerotidae; genus Buceros; species Buceros rhinoceros. Next base: position 55,481 of record NW_010405187.1, on the reverse strand, counting down.
GCACCGGGGCTTTCAGGAGCAACTGATAGCGATCAGCTCGGTGCCCCAGGGCGAGCTGGTGCCTCGCAGTCTGGGCTCCCTTCGCACCCTCCTGTCTGTGCTGCCTGATTGCAACGCCCCCAGCTCACCCTGACCCGGGGATAAAAGCTCTGCCGGAGAACCCCGCCGGCGCTGGTCCTCCTTGGAGCAGCGGGTCAGGCAGGGCAGGACGCTGAGGAGACTGCCCGGGGCTCCCCGCGGAGCAGGACCTGCCCGGGACCCTCTCCCGGGATGGAGGGACCCTCAGTGGGAGATTCTCGTGAGCGAGGGGGTGCACGCCGAGGTTCATCTCCTGCTTTGGTGCTCAGGAGTCGTTTGTGCGGTGATGTATCCCCAACTGACGTCCCATTCTGTCGTTAATTGTGGTCAGTCAGAGGGCTGGGCAAATGTGATTGCAATAAATGCCCAGTTTTGGGAGAGCTGCTGCTGTCTGGTTTGTGGATGCCTCCAGGACAACATTCCATCATTAGTCTGCAGTGGAGATTTGAGCATAGTCCCACAGATGACATGAAGACATTAAGCATGGATCTTGTTTTTACAACAGCTCCAGTGACAAGGTGAGCTATGTAACAGTTTTGAAGGGGTGCTCCTCGGAGAGCAGGTAGAACGTTATGGGCTGTCAAAGTCTCGATGTGTTTCTAGCCACAAGTTTCACACTTGGAAAAACAGAGCAAGGTGCTGGCAGGGAATGCTGGGACCTGCGGCTGGGATAGGGGTGGGCAGGCAGACCGACGGGATGAGCATGATACAGAATCCTCTGGTTCTGTAGATTAGTTGCCATGAGGAGATGGTAAGACACGTCTCTAGCATTATTTTGCCCAATTTTTACCTCCTACACAAAGCACCCAGCAAATTAATTCCGGCTGTGGTACCATTTCGGGCATACTGTTTAATTCTTCCTCCTGTTTATGCAAAATACTCTTCCTATACCTGCCAGTCTCACAAACATTTACATATTTCAAAATACATTTGAGTGATTCCTTTGTCACTCTCTGGTGGGGTGGTGACCCGAGGTGCTGCTGTGCAGGGCTGTCTCTCCGGAGACCGCCCTTGGCTCATGAGCCTAAACAGCTCAGAAGCTCAAAGTTCAGCTTCTTTGCCGGCTGCAAACCCTGAAAACTCACAGCTTAGCTTTCCACTGGGATGGTAAAGGTCTTAATTCTGCTTGACTTGGAACCATGCAGTGTTCTGTGGTTAAAGTTCTGTGAAGCTGAACACATGCCCAACTGATGGGGCAGAGGCATGTCATGCCTTTCCAAAGGTGTCTCGTAGAAATTGGAACATAGCTGCCAGTAGTATCTACTCTAGTCCATTACTAACTGCTGTTTATTTTGATTCCTCAGTGCATGCATCTCCAAAACACTTTAAATGCCTTGCCCAGGGACTCTTGTGTCACTGGAGGTTGACGTATTGTACTGGTGGGAAAACAAGCGAAACTAAAGTATATTTTCAGATATTGTCTTGCTCATGCTGTCTGTGTACGATTGTGTTGAATCGGGTGAGGAATGGGCAGCAGTGGGTTGCTAGCTGATACTGGGATGTGACTGGAGGAGCTGTATCTGAATAAGAACCATGGCCGTCATTAAAAATACCATAAAGCTCTTCAAGTGCTACATGCAAGGGCTTGGTCAAATCCTGAGCCAGGAATACCCTGATTATCTCCCAAGCACTAAATAAATTCCCCCAGCAGTTTCAAAAGTCAGACATTGCTGTGTCTTGCACCCAGAGATGGTTTCTGAGGCACGGCGTTAAGATTCATCTCAGCAAATGCGCTGGGCAAGGAGGTCTGGTCACTTGAAGGTGCTGAGGCTGGAAGGAGCCGGTGTCCATCGTGAGAGCAGCAGGACATCGCGTAGGACTTCGCTAGCTGTGAGGCGAGCTGGATGTTGTGAAGCCTGTGATGTGAAAGGCAACTGCAGAGAACCAAACGGTGGGTTGGGAGCTGCTGCTTGCATCTTCTTGCATGTGTAAATAAGAACAGATGTGTGTGTTACTCATGATAGTTTTGATCAGAGTTTTCCCAAATATAGTCTCTGTGGGTATGTTGGTCTTGAGAAAACAGCATTTTTCTGTCAAATCAAGAATTGTCAGGTCTGTGGTTTCACTGAAATGGAAAATGTAGATTTTGTGTTCATTTCAAAAGAAAATCTAAATTATTCATTGAAAAAATGTTGAGGGGTAGGTCAGAATAATATTTAATTACTCTTTTTAATTAAAGTTGTTTAATGAAGAGCAGTGATATCTGAATAGGAAGTTCTGTCTGCTCAGAAACGTTGCCATTAGTGACAAACACAGCACAAGCCTTTTTAAAAAAAAAAACAGGTGATTGTTTTGAGGAAAATGCTATTTATTAAAAATCAGGACTGGATTCTATTTCTTTTCTTTTTTTTGCTGTTATCATTCTCAACTCTAAGCACACTAAGTGCATGTGCATTAACGAGAAAAATCCCTGGGTTTCTGGTATATTTTGGTCACTTACTGCTCAGTCATTTTCAGAGGAAAACACATGCTGTACTGCTCCTTATTTTTCTGGGAGCAGCATGTGATTTTGTTTGGATTTTTTTCCTCTCCCCCCTTATGCTTAAGTTATTTTCTAAACTCAGCCCACTATATGTTTAAAGAGGGGCTATAGAAATGAGGAGGATTCATCGTGACTTGAACAAGTTTCAGTGGCCTCTAGACCAGGCAGGGACCGGCTCTCCTTCATTCCTGCGAGGAGCTTAAATTTCATGGTCCTGCTGATGAGGTACTTAGGAGCCTCATCTGCCAAAGTGCTCATCCAGCAATTTTTATTTCAGCATTTGGGAACTGATGATCTATTTTTATCCCAAGAACTATCAATATTTAAAACTGAGAGCAATTATGTGTACAAGCTATAGCACCACTGTAAAATGAATGTGGGTGTCTATAATGGTTAGTAAGAAAAATCAGAAGTTGGCCACAGTGAGTCTGAGGAAGTCACGCTCTTGAGCAGGCACCCTGAAGTTTAATAAATATGCTTTAGAAGATGGTTGAAATAGCATTAAGTATGTGGCAGAGCGGCATTTTTGGGAGTAAAAGGAAGAATTAATGAAGATCCAGCTATTCTTAATTTAGGGTTTAGTTCATCTGTGCTCTGTTGTGTGATTACGTTGAGAAATAACCAAAACTGAGATTTGCTTACTTAAAACTTTTAATTTAGGCCAAATTAAGTCAGCATGAAATATGAGATGGATGGTGCTGTGGTGCTGTGTGCTGTGTAGCTGGTTTTCCTGCCTTAGCCTTCAAGGTCACATCGGCCCTTTGGTACTTTATGGAAGCGTTTGACAACAGCTGGGAGTATGTTATTAGATAATATGCTAAGCATTAGTAAAAACAGTAGTATTAAATATGAAGAAAAAATGCTTCAAAACTTTCTTCGAGTTTCCAAAATTTTGCTTAGAAAAGGCAGAATTTAAGATAGGAAATAGGTGAAGCTGAAGGAGACAGTTTCCATGGGCAGGCTGTCGTAACGAGAACATGCTAGTGCTTGTTGTAGAGATGGCTTCATGTACTACACTCCTGTTTGCCAAGCTCAACGCTTTTTGAAATGCTCTCGCCTCCTCTTTCCACGAGCGTTTGTACCGAATTTAAATCGTGCAGGCTGCAGAGAGCTTTCCCGAGGTGGATAAGCATGCGGGTCACATCGGCCTTTCCATGTCGCAGCACGTAGGGAAGGCAGTTGTTAATAAGACTTGTCAAAGTGAGAAAAGAGAATGTTGTTGTGAGCAAATTCCAGAGCACGCTGATTAGGAAGGACTTGGCTCCTTTGTACGTACTTGCAGGCTGGTAAATGGTGAATACAAGCTTGTAAACCCGCTACACAGGTTATTGTTTTACAGTCAGCCTTTTTACTGTAGATAAATTGGACAACTTCCCGCGTGATGTGCGTATTTGTACGGTTCCTCCACCATCCTCTCCTTTGTGCGTGTTCAGACTGGGAACAGGCCTTTGATCAGAGAAGGTTTTACTGAGGGTAAGTCAGGAGCAGCTTGGGAGTGCTTGGACTAATCTCTGCTTGAGACTCACTGACCTCACGTGGATGTGCCTGAGCTAGAGCTGCCCCACAGCAAACACTGGGAGTGTTCCAGTAAACATAATGGGGAAAGAAACGGGAAAATTCAGGTTTGATGCCAAGTAGTTCTCTTCAAAACCAAAAAAAAAAAACAAACCCCAGCCATGAATTTCCACTCCCCTTATGCTGTGTTTGAGCTAGTGGAAGGTTTGGAAGAGTGTGCCCAGGCTGTAAATCTGGGACATCTATGAAGAGACATGGGTATCCCTCAACTTCAGCTTGTAGCTACACCCCAGCATGATCCCCTGGGCTGATTGTGGTTATGGGTATTGGCATTGAGTATTGATAACGGTTTGATTTGCTTTCCACTGGCATCGTGTGTCAAACTCTCCATGTGAAAAGAGTAATCTTGGGAGGACAGTCCTGCATCCACCACTTCACTGTAGTTGTACAGTGATAATCTTTGGGTTTACAATGGTTTTCAGTTATTGTATGTACACACGTGCAGAGGAAAGTATTCAATTTTTTTCAGAAAATTATTTAATCACATAGTTAATTTGAAGAAAACTTCTGTTAGAACTTTCTTTGTTTCCTTTCATGATAATCACCCCTGAAATTATCAAGGAAGTATTTCCTAACACTTTTAAAAATAAAAAAATATGGTTTATTTTAGGGATGCCTGTTTAGGAATTCTCTCGCACTTTATTAGATTAATATTTCAGCCTTTCATCAGAGTGTTTCTTTTTCATGGTAATAGGGTTTTTTTAAACGACTCCCCCGAATGTTTTCTTTTTCAATTAGTTTTATGTGCAAATTGTTCAAATTCAGTGGCAATGGCTGCCATAAGACAGCAAGCTTTTGGCAGCAGTCACCAAATAAAAGGCTCAAATTCATTTTAAATGGCTATTTTTTAATGTGTATCATTCCCAGGATTTCACACTTCTATGAAAATAGATCTGTTCCTTTGAAACGTACTGGTGGATGTGGCATGGGACCATACGACTACAGTTCCCTCTGTCTAGAGGGAATTCTGCTCGTACATCACAGGCTATTTCCAGAGGATTTATGTTTTTCCTTGATTTTTATTACTGAACTGATTTGCATGAGAACAAGATCTTTGTTCTGCAGGGATTCATTGGATCCAGATGTTTGTTTTTTATGTGAAGTCATAATCTCATTTGTGACATTGCATTTGGTTGTGGCAAAATGGTGACGATGACAAAGAAGGGATTATGACTTGTGAAAGGGGTAAGCACCTGCAGCCGATAGATTCCAGTGAAAAAAGACCTTGTTTCCATGCAGATTTATTTGGTGTAGGGGTTGAGGCAAAGGAAACCAGAACTAGGGAAGTACTGAGAGCCAAGTTTTGCCTGTAAAAAGCCTGGTTTGCATCTTGGTAGGCCCTTGCCCATACCAAGGGAGCCCTCTGCCTCCTCAGCACCCACTCAGCTTCTCCACATTTCCTGGTTCTTACATTGTCCTGCATTGAGTAGTTTGTCCTTAAGGGTGTAGACTGCACTAGCATCATATTTTGTTGACCTCTGTTCAGATTCTTTTCCACTGTTGATCTCAGCCTTTCTGGAGCTAAGCCAGATCTGGGCAGGTTTTATGATTTAGACCCATTCCTCTTATTCTAGGTCTTGGTTTTCCTTGCTTTGGAAACTAAAACTGTACCAAAACCACTGAAATCACTTATTCCATCACCTCCATCGTCTTTTGCTGGCCACAATCTCTCTTCAGAGAAGGAGGAGAGAAAGTTCAGTGTTTTAGCCAAGTCTTTTACAGCTTCATTTTAAAGTAATTTTTCATCTTTATTCCTTTCTACTCTTTTCTCTGTAGAACTAAACAGCTGCTCTATCCAACTGCATGTCTGTAGCACTAGACTCTTGACACTGGCCTCTTCCTTCTGGCTTTGATTGCAGTATGCACGTAGGTTTCATTTATTTATTTTTAACTAATATCTATTTTCTGTCGTGCATCAATACTTTTCTGCCACTCTTTGCAGGAAAATCCTAGTTTAGATCTTTGTCCTCTTAATTATCTAGGCAAACTTTTTAATAGAAACGTGTTTGTTCATGGCTGTCTGTCACAATTTTTTGAGACACAGTATGAGTAAAAAATAAGACTACAGATGCTTGAATGATTCCAACATCTACATTTTTTCAATGCTAGAAGATTCCAGAATCAGTATAACATGTATGTGTTCATGCTTCTTGAATTAATTTTGAGCCCTTAAGTGTGTTTGCAGTAGCTGCTAGTCTAGACACAAGGCCATGGTCTGAGACCTTGTTAACAGTTTTTATAGGCAGTTTGGTTTAGTATCATCATGCAGAAGACAAATCTTGGGCAGTATGATATCATTTGTAATATTAGATATTTCATCTTTATTAGGTTTAATGATGTCAAATATCCTGATTGTTTTAACGAGTTTGGTCACATGTCAAATCTAGTTAGTGTCGTTTATCAATAAAACTTAAAATTTTTGCCTCCAGCTTTGGTCTGACAATTTTATGCGTGCATGTCTGTGTATAATATATAGAGATTTATTGTCAGCTGTAAAAGAACAGAGATTAAGGCTTTAAAATATAAAATAAGAAATCATACTCTACAGAAGGCCTGAGGGAACGTTAGAAACAAGGAGTATTTGTCACTTCCAAGCTCAAGCAAATTGGTTATAAATACATCGTTCATATTAGCATCACACTTCTTGGGTAGCCTGTGCATAAAGCCTTTGAAACAATTGAAATGAAGAAACTACGTTACCCAGAAGGGTAGAATTACTGATCCTAGGTAGAAAGGTAGTGTTTAGGGACTAACCGGGTGTAGCTCTTTGTCACTGTAGAAATATGAAGGTGCTACCCAAAGAGAGGTCTGATAGCTTATATTCTACAAGCACAGTGAGTAATGAAGCAAACGAAAATATCATCTCCACTGCATATTTTCATAATCAAAACAGCCAGGAGGAGAATATTTTTGTGCTTGGCCAATTACTGCTTCGTAAAAACTTGGAATAATTATGGTAAGAAAAGGAGGCAGAATGAACGGAATTTAATGTTTGAAGAGGAGGACTGGTATAGTGGCAATGCTGGAAAAGTGAGATTACGACATGTGCTGAGCATGACAGCTCTGAGAGATTGAAAGATATAGAATGTGTCCTAAAATAGAGATGTCAGAGGGAGCAAGATGCCCATCAGGTGAGGTAAAGCCTGGCTTCCCCAGGCAGCACGAGTACATCAGTTCTGCTGCCTGCTGC
>NW_010405187.1:34047-48035 GCF_000710305.1 Buceros rhinoceros silvestris | reverse complement strand
GGACAAGAAGAGCACAGACAACCCCTGCAGAGGTCTGTGATGATGCTGTGTCCTGTGCTGGGGAAGAGAGTTGTTCTCTGAGGGAAAGGACCGAAGAGGCAGCCACAGGAGGGAATGGGGAAGTGGAGGGAGGAAGAGCTTGTCCCTCGATGTCCACATCACCCCCACACCCTATTTCTCCTACACTATTGTCCCTGGAAAAGCTCATAATGTGTCTTAAATATAGCTTTACCATGGTGAATTAGCTGAGGAGTGGAAAGCTGAGGAGTGTGTTTTAGGAAAGATGTAGGTATTGTTTGAAACTTGGTTTCCGTAGTGGTGTAACTGCCACTCGGGGCTGCACGCTTCCTACTTCCAACTACAGCATCCGCTTGGCTCTTGTGCAGAACCAATCAATTTCAGGGCATCTTCAGCCCTTCATAACTTACAACGTGAAAGTGAGTCTGACTCTTTTAATCCTGAATCAGGTCCAACATGATTAACATTTATTGTGTAGCCACTTAAGGGCTAGTGGCTATCCAGTCAAAGGAGATTTACATCTCCTTACAAGAGCTTAATGTGTGCTCATCCTCCCCCGGGGTCCCCCGACCAGCCGAACAGCCAAAATGAACGTGGTCAGCACTCTTAGAGCAAACTATAGACCCGATGGCTCCTTACACATTTTTGTCTGATATATCTCATCAAGGATGATGCCAAACTAAACTGTCACAGCAAATCTCATGCAGGGTCTTGCCTGTGAGAAACCATTTTCTGAGACTGTCCCGCACACTCAGAAGGGATGGTTTTGCTGTATAGAGGATTGTGGGACACTGTGCTGACCCTTGCATACAAAATGAAGCGTATCTCTGTCAAAAACGCTTGGCTTACAGGGATTGCTGAACAGCACACTCACTCGTCTCACTTAGGAAATGTTCAGCATGTGCAGATGACCTTCAGGTGTCCTCATGTGAAGCCTGGATCCAGAGGTGTGGAGTATTTGACCTAGAGAATAGCATTGCTGTGGTGTGTACAGTTCATGTAACTGTTCTTATTTTATGTTAAGTACCATTTTACTGTTTTCTTGGGTATAAATACAGACAGCCCTGCTGAGGTAATAGCTAAGCGTCACTGCCACATAGCATGGCAAATAACGCAGTTAAAATGAGTGTACTTAAAGAAACCAGCTGGAGCCAACATTTTCTTAAAGGCATGCTCTGAAAATCTACAGAACTTGCTTGTTTTTTATGATGGAAACATTCTCCAGTCAAAGCCTCTAGCTTCTTCATGGGTATGTAGCCACTCGCATGAAAAAGTCCGGAAAAAAAATACTAACAGTGAATTTTAAGTTTGACAAAACCAGTTGACCACTGTTTTACCTGTTGTCCACGTAAGCAGCAGATATTTTCCTGGTTTCTGAACAAGCGACTACATGAAAACGCTTCATTCTTTCTGTTGTCTTTGGCTTGTGCTTTGAGAGCAGGGAAGGGTGACTCTAATCTTTCCACAGTCCCTGTAAAGGAGCTATGTCTCAGGGGAATGGTTTTTAAATCGTTCCCTTGCCCTGATTCACCTGTCTCAGCAGATGAGCTGATTGCTCTTGCATTTAGATTGCTCTCCAGAAATGCTTATCTGGTCTTTGCATGCGCTGCCGCGTGAAGTTGCCTAGGAAAATGCCTTGAAAGGCTTGCAGAAGTCATCTGTTAGATCAGACCTTGTCGGTAGTCAATCACTGCAGCATCATTTGAATCCCAGGCCTTTTTAATTAGTGCAGTCTAATCAGCAGCACTCCAAGAGCTTCCTGGCTCCCTTTGATTCAGTTCTCCACTGTCCCACAAAGACAAGTGCCTTGAGTTTTGCAGCAGTCGGGAGAGCTGTGGCAGATTTACCCGAGACTTTGTTCTGGGAAGTAACTGGGCTCCCCAAAGCACCTACTCCTGTGCTGCCTGTAGCAGAGCAATTTTGATGTGAAGCATCTCTGACATAAAGTTGTGTTAAAAAAGACAGTAGCTGTCCTGATTCCAAATGTAAGTAAATGTGTTGAGCCTCAGTGCTCAGGAAGAAAATAGAGTGTACTCTGTGCCCATAATCAGCATGTTTCCAGGAGACGAGCAAATGTTTTATGGTATTACTCACAACCGTTGCAGCATCAGGAGCAGTCCTGCATCTCAGCTTAATTGAGCCACCGCTATGACACAGCCAAGCTTTTCAAGTGGTGAAATTGTAATTACAGAGAGTGCTTCCCTGGCACTTTCTATTGGATGGCTGCTTTGAAAATATTAAGCCTTCTGAATGCATCCGTGAGGAAGATTTTTCCTGGGGAAACTTTAGATGCGTGGTTCCTATGCTGAGCTCTTTGCTCCCCTGGAGAGAGGACGGCAGGTTTCATGGCTTGAAATGCTGCATTCTAACCACATTTCTCCATGTACCTGCCATAGGGCCACCTCTCCCCTTCACGTAGGGATGGGTTGTGCACCAGGATCTCAGAGGTAAGGTGGTACCAATGCCGTTTCAAGCACATCTTGGTGATTCTGCAGAATCTACACCTCAGAGCCAGCGCAGAGGCAGAGTGGCCCAAGTGCCTCCTTGCATCAGACAATATAAAACAAAAATTAAACTGAAAGGTCTACCGTCCTGTTTTGCTGCACCGAGCAAAAAGCAGCATTTAGAGAGCATGTGGGTTAGGAGAGTGCAGAGGTCAACGAGAGAAAATAGCACATGTAACGAGGGATCTCCTTCCTTTGCTTTATCTCTGTGTGTTGGAGGACAAAACCTTCGTGCAAGTTCTGATTTCCGGGGTGCTGTGGAAACCATGTGGAATGGAACTCTCTGTACCCGAGTTCCTCAGAGCATGGACCGTGAAGGCACGTGCTCAAATCATCTGCCTGCCACAAGACAGGCCTCTCTTTTCTGGTTGAAAATAGACTCCTGCTTGTGTTGCTTTGGTCTGGGTTTTTAGGGATGGTTAGTTGTGGGTGTTTTCTCCTTTTTACCCACAGCTGCTGTGTGCTACGATGTTCCATTGCTGTGAAAAGCTCTGGGACATCACCTGGCGTCCACTACTCATGGTGCTGTATCACGGCGAAGTCTTTCCTTGCCTTTCCTGCTAGACACTCTGGCATTATAATTGCTTGGTTCTAATATTTCCTGTCCCAAGGCTATCAATTTGTTTTCAATTTCCCCACCTGTTGGGTTGGCTCAGGTATCCCACAGGGCTTTGGCCTAGGCAGCCACTACTTAAGTTAATTTATTACGCCCTCAGCTCTGCAACACAGCCCCCCTGAAGCATTTTTACAAACAGGGTTGTATTACAGGGTTGGTTTTGTTTTCCGGGGACTTTTTGGCAGGAATGTAGTTGAGTTTTCTTCTTTATTTTCTCCAGGCAAACTTGGGTTTGAAGCTAGTTGTTATTGCACTGCATAAATCTGAATTCTTTGACCAATTTTGTGGTCAATACTCTCTTGTGTCTGGCCACTGCCACACTGCGTGCTGAGCAAATGGACAGGACAGGGAAGAGCACCTAAAGAAAGGTCTTTGCAGATGATTGTTTCCACCTAATTCATCCACCTTTCCTGTGGTTAACCTTGGAAATCACTTTGTAAGATGATGGAAAGAGGGCAAATGCTGCTTTCTGCAGCACGACGTTCAAAAGGCAAAACAGCCTGGGGGAGGCACTGGAAAGTAAGCTGGAATAGCACAGCTAAAAGGGAAGGGAGTTAATGGTCTGTCCTCAGCAAAAACTTGAGGGCCTTTTGCTGTACTTTGTAGAGACTGGAGTAAGAATAGCAGGAAAAGTAGCACTGGATCACTTCTGACAACTAGAAACGTTGTTCTCCCTACCTTGTCCCATGTGCTGGCTGAGGGATGTTCACCTTTCTGGAGGGTGTAGGATATTCTGTGCGTGAGGGTAGTCCTCAGCCAGCGTTCACTGGGAGAGGGGCATAATTGTTATCACTTAACAATTGAAAACATCCAGAACAGACCCCCAAAACTTCCTTCTAAGCTCAATGTAAGTCCGTAAGTTTTCGTTTTAGCTAAGGAGAAAGGCTGCTCCTTGTGTGCTTCATAACTGGATGTAGGTGTGGACTGGAGAGAGGTTGCAGGGCAGCAAGGACTAAACCTTTAACCACCTTGTAACCTTTTTGATCTCTCCAGGTGGAATTCAGGTATAAGCAGGCAAATCTGTGTTTATATGAAGAGCAATGAAGGGAGGGGAAAAACCAAACCACTCTTCTCAGGATCTGCTCTGTGGCCTCTTGACAAGAATGTTGAGAAAACAACTTATATAAGACAAATCTCAGTCACCTTGATGACAAAGTGGCCACCGCTAGATTGTACTCTGTATAACCCACAATTTTTTACTCTTCCTACTTTGATATATTAATACTAAAGCTCTGAATACTTTGTCTTACCTATCTTCCCTTTCTTCCTAGCAGACAAAGAACATAAAAATCGCGTGCTGTGGGCTTTCTGGTTTTGCTGTAGTTTAGTCAATTTAGTTTTTGATTTGTGTGATCCAAGAACGTTTGGGGCAGGAGGTCTAAGTTAGAGGAGGAGTGAAAGCAAACCTTAAATCTTTTAGTAAAATGCTTATTCTGCTCTTTCAGCTGGAGGGTGGCGGGAAAGAAAAGATAAACAGCAGAGCCATTACAACTTGGCCTGAGTCCAATCGCATAGTTACATCTGTGCCTTTAACTCTGCCTGAGAAAGTCATTTTAAAGAAATACAGTTATTACATGCATTAGTCCTCCCGCATCCTGGGAGGTACATCTGTACTCTTCAATCTTTCTGGATTACCTCAAATGTTTCCTGAAGGCTTTTAAATCCAGTGAAGACCAATCTGAGGGAAATCTCTCTCTGCAATTCTTTTCTTCTGGCTTCAGAGTCAGAAAAAATCTGTGAGTGGCTCGCAAGCGATGTTTTAAAAAACAGGAAACCTAGCAAGAAAATTCAAAATGGTCTGTTAAAACACCACAGACAGGGAATTTGACAGAAGCACAGCTTCCCCCTGGAATGAGATGTGATTAACTTCTCCAGTTCTGTTCTCAATTTGGTGTTTTTTGAGAATACAGGCCATTGGCTCAGCTGGTCAAAATTATTGTGGCTTCCCTGATTTCAAATGTCCCAGTTTGCTGCTGCTGACAATGTGACCCAGCAGGATAAGTGTGCGCAGCATCCAAGATACACTCTAAACCATACACTTGATTCTGATAACAATTTTGTTGGTCTTTCACTGAAACTCAATGGTGCTGTTCCTGGTTTACATGAATGTGAGCTGAAACACAATCAGGTCCAGCATCACTAATCATTTGGTTTCTGTCTTTGGGCAAAGGTCTGAAATATGATCAGAGATAATTGCCCGCTATTTGGTGTTCTGAGGTTAAAAATAAGCAGCAACTGTGCTCTTTGTTATAATGCATTTCTCAGTAAATGCCTCTCTCTTTGCTTGGACCCATAACCAGATTCACAATTATGTTCTGTAAAGTAATTAATCCAAAAGGCGGTTGTTAGCTGCTGCTTCTACTGATGCCACTTGCAATGTCTGTGAAACTGTTCCACGCTGCATCCCCTGCTATTGGTGCTGCTGCACATTTGACTTCTGGATCTGGGCCACGATGAATTCGCCATCTGCACAGCCTCTGTGGCTTGGCTCCTCTCTTTGATGCTCCTCTCCAGGAAGAAGCAGATAACGAGCAGGAGATGCTCAATTGGGCCTATGGAGAAAGTGGTCAGGACACTGGGTTCCCCACCATGGCACGCAGATCGCTAGCCTAACAGTGCCAAGAACAATCTCCGACTGACTCGCCTGTTGTGGAAAGCAGATGGTTTGCCTCAACTAGTGGAGAAGCATGAATTAAAACACAGTCCTTAGTGCATTATAAATGGAGACAACAAGAAGACCCATGAAAATTGCTTATTGTGTTAAATACTGTGTGGCTTTTTTCTGTGAAATTTTCCCCGTGCCAAAACTATCTGTAAGGGACTTGAGCTTATCCGCAGCATAACCGCTTTCCAAGAGTTCTTACTTGACTCTTCTTCCTTTCACCTGTCAGTAAATACTAGCATTTATTAACACTAAAGTCATATGTTGCAGTTAATGTTTTCTTTGGGACAACTGCCTTCAAACCAGAGTTGACTGTTCCATGATAACGAGCCTGTGACAGGATTTCCAGGCACAGCCACACATGCTGCAGGTCCGGGAGCTGAAGCAGAGAGCTGAGGAGTGTTTGTATGTGAAAACTGTTATAATACCAGGGTCATAGGAGCTGCAGGTTGACTCGTCCCTGTGGAATACACAGGGATAAAAATTGTAAGCCACAAAAGAATGACAGGGATGTACTTTAGATTCAGGGAATTCGTGCACAATATTAACTTTTAGCAGGGTCTGCAGACAACTTTTCTTGCAATGTCAGCACAAAGCTTTTCCCCTTTTGGTTCAGCCTATGTGCAAGGCAAAATCCTGGTTTTTTGCTTTCTTGTAAGCTGTACAATTCAAAGGTCAATACTGGTATCATGAATCACAAGTCACTTGCCACGCCACCCACAGCTTAAGGGCATATGCTCTAATGTGATCTGTCAGCCCCTTCTTAACAGATATAGTACGTACTTGTAACATATTAGTAGTTTCAAATTTAGATTTAGCTTTCACCCCCAATAACAGTGGGAATTGACTGCCGGCTTGGTGATTTCAGAGTGGGCATGCTCAAAAATCGCAGCAAGATGCTGGATGGAACACAATAAATGGGAGATATTTTGTGTGTGGACGTACCTGCTTTCGTCAGGGTAGTCTGAATCTTCAGACCAAAGGAAAGCCCATAAGCGTGGATAGATTTCCACTCTTTTGAAGCACACCTTCATGAGAAAGTCTTTGTCGGCTTCCCATTTATGCCGAGGCAAAAAGCTCAGCATACCTTAGAGCTCAAGGCAGCGTTCTCCAATGTGCCATGAAGTTGGTATGAAAACATCTTACAGCGGCCAGGATACTTCTTCCTGTGCTTGCTTCAATTTCTCAAATTGCAAAGAAAAGGGGAGACCTTTGCCAATGTCCTTGGTGTCTCTGCTCACGGTTGTTGTGAAAGGATGGGTTATTTTGTAATTTCTATTGTGGGACCTTAGCTAAAAGGGAGAGCGTACTATTCTGGGCTGGGTAGCGTTGGAACTTCATAGTAAAATCAGCCCTTAGTGCTAAATAACAAATACTACATTCACCTACAACTCAAACTAGCCTGTGATTTCTCTCATAAATACTGAAGTAATAGTGATTATGCATCCATGTACCTAACATCAATCATACTCCAATGATACTGACTTAAGACGGAATTATGAAAATAATTCATTAATTTGCCAAATAATCCAGCTTCTCTTAGGAATAACCATGTTGTAGTTCTAACAAATCCTGTTTGGTCTCTAAATCAAACCCCAGGTATTCAGTGACAGGACAGAGACCAAAATGTTCCAGCAGATGTTGTTGTATCTGCAGTAATTGTTTGACATGACCAAAACACAGTCATTGGAAAATAACATTGTCAGAGCTTTCCCCTAAAATTGTCTCAAAATTGCAATAGTTTTACGGACTATAAATAGTTTCGGAACATCTCAGCCTGTCTAGTGGGAGACGATGTCACCCTGCATAGAGCTGGTTTTTGTAGAGAAGTTTTCTGTCTTAACTGACTATTTTTAAATGTTCCCTGACTATTGAAGTGTCTTTCTGTCCTTCTCCAATCTTTGTTATCTGCTATTCATAGCCAGTTTTCTACCACTTCATTTTCTGAAATTTGCTACACAAAGAGACTGTTAAAAATAAATGTCCTAAAGTAATTATCTGCGTGGAACTCAAGATTATCTAAAAGGTGTTTGCAGTAATCTTCTTAGGTTCTTGTCTCAATAGAACTTATGTTTTAAATTTTGGGGGGTTTAATTTCAAAAATAGCAGCCTAGAAGTGGGTTGTCTGAATAACTTTAAGTAACGCTTTCAGTGGTACAACATCCAAGTCTTATTTATCATCTGGCTTCCTCACCGACAGGTAGAGTCCCTGAGCTGTTGGCTGCTTTAGTTGTTAACATACTGCTGTAAGAACATAGGTTTTATTTTTTGGGGACCTTTCCTGTTTACCTGTTACACAAAACACAATTATAAGCACAAACATAATTCTATCTTGTCTACAGCCCTCCCACAGGAATACCAAGCTGCAGCAGATCTAAGAAAACCTACTAGAATGAGGTATTTAAAATGTCTTATTTAGCCCAGCCTTGTCTGTTTACCGTCTTCCTGCTTTTTCTTGGAATATTTGCTATGTCTCGGCAAAACAGGGTAGAAAGTCTATGGAAGTGTATAAAAATATCAGTAAGTTCTTGTAGAAGGAAAAATAGTATTTCTACAAACTTAAAACGCTAAAAATGCTGAAGTTCATCCCTTGTTTTATTGGATAATCTTTGTTCACTCCTTTATTCTACTAAGGCAGACACATTTCTTGCTGAAATTAATGTTTTGTCGCTCATCTATGCGTGTCTGTATCTTATTCATTTAGCTTAATTTCAGCGCTTCTCAGAGCCAGGTCTGAAGTGCTTCTCTTGTGCCCTCAAAAACTTGATGCAGATGTCTCTTAAAATGCAGGATTTCTTACTGGGTTGTAAGATAGAACCTCCACCTGTTTTCCAAAATAAAATCCCTTTTCTTCAAAAGCTAATTAAACCATAAGCAGAGCTTGGTTTGGGTTGGGTTTTTTTTGAGGCAAAATGATTGTATTACAGATAAGGAAATAAAGATGTTAGAGATGGTTCCATTTTGCTGAAATTAAAAGGCTCCTGGCTAAGTTTAGAAAGAGGAACATTTCCTCATGAAAGACGCTCGTGCCAAAACCATCCAGTGCTTCTTGGCTTCAAGCTCTGCTTTATCATTTATCGCCTGTTTGCTGCTGCTGCTCTTTGTACTGTCAGCTTATCCTCTTTCATGAGCTGACTAGGAGGCTCAGAGATCTTGTTAGGAACATAAAATCCTGTATAAATTGTCAGCAATAAAATATTATTTGTTTATTTAACCATGGAAGAGAATGATATATCTAGTCCAGCAGTAACGCACTTGAGCGATTTTTCAAGGCTGTTACCCTCCATCAGTAATGATGGCTGGACCTTTCTTGCTTTTCTTGGACTTTGACAAGTTAGGAAGTGAAAGATAAGCAAAGGCATGTTCTTGATTGCAGATATGCAAAATTACTTTCTGATTATTGTGGGGTTTGTGGCTGTTCTTTCTTCTGAGAATCCCTGTTCACTTAGGACTTTGTAGATGGAGTTGAAGTTGCAGATCTGAATCCTGTAGCAAAAACTGTTGAAAAACCCAGAAGGCTTTGGGGGGCAGTGGACTTCATTGAAGCATGTCTTATAGTAGGCTCAGGGTGTGCAAATTAAGCTGGGCTGTCAACGGCTATGACTTCGGTAGGAGTGAATTCCTCCTTCCCCCGCCCATGGCTGAGATGCCCCCTTGAAGAACAGCAGCAGTGAGGGAATGAACCAGCAGACAGGAGGTGTCAGAACAGTCAGTGTTTGGAGACCTGCTCTCCTGGGGAAGCGGGAGGTGCCCACTGGCACAGGGATGGGGCTGGGCTTGGCAGTTCTGCTGGAGCTCCTCCATGTATTTATGGAGCCTGGCATTGCATAACAGCCACAGCATGAGGCATGGTCCTGGCTGAGGGGACTTGCTTTCCAACTCCCTTCGTTGAGTCACTCAGACTGCGACGGTTTTTTTTAAGAGCTGTTGCTAATATCTTATTTGTTCCTTCTGCTTCTGGGTAAAGCAGAACCTTTCAAATCCCAGATCTCTGCAAGGAAATTGGAGAAAAGTGGCTTATCTAGAGTGCTATAAGTCACTTGTTCTCCCCATGTTAGGTCTACTCAGCAACTTGTAGTCCTGAGCTATCAATTCTTTAAGAGCAGATGTACCAAAAGTATTCTCTTGTGTCCTTAGCATAGGAACCATAAGGCACAATACAATAATAGATAGTCATAAGGCAGTACAGAGAGTCACAAGATATAAGAGTGCAGGTAGTTCATAAAAGCACAATGGAATTCATAAATCATATTTAGACAAGTTCCCCCAATTCGTCACACAGGCAAACGCTGCTAAATGAGATTTTTATATTGGCTTGGGGGACAGGCATTCGTAGCTTCAAAGAAGGTTGCATGTTCTCCTGTCACTGCTGACCTGAATACTTATTAATAATGAATACTGCATGAAGTCCTTGATGGTTGTGGAGTTCCTGTTCCTTAGCAATAAGCAGTGGTTGCAGCCGTATTGGCTGTTTTCCTGGGATAGGCAGGCAGGGCCCACTCTGAATTTGGAGGGGCTGTGCTTGTTTGTGTGGGAAGTAATGCCGCTGTAATTACCCCTGAGGTAAACCAAGAGGAGTAGGGCTAGAATACACGTATTCAAGGAATGAACCTGTCCAAAAATATTTAAATCTCTCTCTCTAGGGTTGTAGCCGGGCATTTTGGTGTTCAGGAGAGGTTAGACAAAGTACCAATTATTTCTCCCCAGTGTAGTCATGCAAGGGAGAGAGAACTTGCAAAGGTGTGAATGGATGCCTGAACCCTTGAGATCCATGCAGCGATGGCTCAGCTGCAGTATCCCCAGTCTGGTGGGGGCAAAGGGGTGAAAATACCCAGGCAGAAGCATATTCATGCTTTGCTCAGAGGTTGCCTCAGGTCCCAGCAAAGTGGCTGTCCCAGAACAGAGACACGTGCCAGAGATACAAAAGCCAGCACCTACGGCTGGGAAATCTTGCTCTGGCCCCAGCCCAGGGAGCCTGCACCCAGAGCAGACAACCAGTGGTGCCGAGGTATGACCTTTCTGTGCAACTGGGAAAAGAAACGGGGCTACTGAAAGGGAGTCAAAGGAAAAAGGACAAAACCCAACCAACTAAATTGTCTCTCAAAACAGGAGAGAGCCTGAGTCATAATTGGAATTTGTTATCCCTGGCAGCTACGGCCATAGCCCAATGCAAAGTGGGCTGAACTAAAAGTATGTAGCAGAGCAGCAGTGCTCCTAGTATCCTTTTGACCAAAGACCTGGAGCTACCATTTCATGATGAGGCAGAAAAGGAAAAGCCTGTGCAGAGGAGGTGGAGAAAACAACTTTACGGAGCTCAGTTACCCTCTTTAGCGAGACTTGCCTGCCTGCGGACCAATTCCTTCAATTAACTCAGAAAGCAAACAGCCTTATTGGGTGTGTTTTGAGATGCTCTGGGACAGGGAATGAAGTTGTTGAAGAGCTTTTTGCTTGGAAGTTGATTCACTGGGAAGTGCCAGTTGCTCTCCACAAACTGGAAGCTAGTACCCAGGACAGACTGGCCCGTGTGGCTACAAGGAATGTGCTTTATTGCAAATTTCTTCCTCTTCAGCAGCGCTTATCTCCCTTATTCGTTATGCTTTCCAGACCTAGTGAGCTCTGATTCAGTGCGTTTTATTTGCACTAGGCAGTGGAATTGCTTTGTTTTCTTCCTTTTGAATGCCTCCCATAGGGAGCAAAGGGGTGCAAGGGCTCGTGGCATTCTCTGACTCTGAAGACTCTGCAAAGCTCACCTGGGTTTGCATTACATCATGTGCTCTAAAGCTCCACAACCAGGGAATCAGATTCATCAGTCATCTTAAAGGAGTCTGCAGAGGAAGAGGAGAAAGCTACAAACATTACATTTGGGGGGAGTGTTTACATGAAGGGGTGGATGATCTGGCCTGGAGGGATCCTCCCATTACACTGACGAAACCTGTGACTTAGCGTGCCAGGTGGGTAGAGCCATGCTGTGTTATCTATAAGTACTGCTGCAAAAAGTGCCCAGCAAGAATTTCCGGGGGGAAAAATAAAACCCAGCATGTCCAACAGCTTTTTGTGTGATTTATAAGTTATTGTAAGGCTGCAGTGTACTTTTTGTAGCATTTCACTCACTATTTCAATCATCCTGAGCCAAGCCGGTGAGCTAAAAGCCAAGTCCTCAACTGGCGTAAAAGAACAAAAGTCAGAGCTCAGTTTTCCTGAGGTGGCTACGGAAATTGTGATCGGGGCAGACCTTTCTTCCCATGGTCCTTGGATATTCAGCATGTGCCACAAGCCGTGCCACAGCAAACCTGCTGCTTCCTCCTGTCTGCCTGCCTGCTTCTGGCTAGAGCTGCGTGTGCCTTGTGCAGGGAGAAATGTGCCTGTGAGTCCCTTAAGGGGAAACTATTGATCAGGTTCTCGTGGTGTTGGCGCTATATTATGTGTTTGTTGTTTGAATTCCTGTTGTATCTGGGCTGTGTTGCCCTTTACCCACGGTAACGGGGATGAGAAATGATTCTGCTGACCTGAGTAAGGTACTCCACCCTGTGGACTAATGTCCCTCGTATAATAAAGTGGTTTGTGATGATGAAGTGCTTTGCTCAAGGAAACCCCGAAGAGAGAGGCAAGTGAAAATCCCAGCTTGAAGTTATGATTCATTAAAGAGCAATGGGTACAGAATGTGCAGTTAAGGATGTGAGGACGTGATATAGGTATAATGTTCCTTTTTTCTTTATTTTTCATGAAACAAAATTAACTACCAAGTGCCATCATTTTAAGACTATAAAACAGTGTAACCTATAAAACACTTACTGGGAATCTAACTCTTCTTCTGGGTATCTTAGTGAAAGGAATAAACATAAAACTGAAATCAGATGCTTTAGGATTTATGAAGTTGATACAATTTTTTTCTAGTGAGTGTTTTAACAGCCTATTAACATCTTCCCCACAGCAAATATATAACAAAATTGATATTACAGAATTGAGTTAGGATGGTTCCCATGAGTGTACTTAAATATACCGTAAACATCTAGCACTATTCATCTGTATTATGGACTGTGCATATAAAGTACATCTCCATAAATTCTGCTAAAGCAAATTCTTCCAAGTTCCTCTTGCAGAAAAAAAATTAAAGGTCTGATTCTGCGAAGGTTTGAGTGTTCGTGCTGAATTCCCAGCTCTCTTGTAAAAGGATGGTTCTTGCTTAGTGCTTTCAGGGCTGCTCACACAAGAGTAATTTTCTTCCTTGCAAGTGAAGGCAGCTGGAATCAGTTGTCACTGTAGCAAAAGTCCTTTACAGATGATTTGTGTCCTGTTAATTTCTGAAGTGTCAGACACGAGCACATCTAATTCAGTGCAAAAGTGTAAAGGCTGTTAAATGTTACTAACCAAAGGGAGCTTGTTGAGGACTGTTCTCCCAGTGCTGCTTCACCGTTTATCCTGCAAGCTCTATTCTGCAGTATCAGCACAGGATGGGATCCCCCAGGGGCGCTGAGGCAGCTGGTGGGATTGCTCACCCAGACACTTCCCATCGTTTACCAGCAGTCCTGGCTAACTGGGGAGGACCCAGCTGGCTGGAGATTAGCAAATGTGATGCTCGTCTAAGTGGAGAGCCAGAAGGAGGATCCAGGGAACTACAGGCCTGTCAGGCTGACCTTGGTTCCTGGGAAGGTTATGGAGCAGCTCATCTTGGGTGCTGCCGTGAACAGGACAACCAGGAGATCAGGCCCAGTCAGCATGGGTTTATGAAAGGCAGGTCCTGCTTGGCTACCTGATCTCCTTCTATGACAAGGTAGCTTAGTGGATGAGGGAAGGGCTGTGGATGTCGCCTACCAGACTTCAGGAAAGGCTTTGAGACCGTCACCCACAGCATTCTCCTGGAGAAACTCGCTTGGATGAGTGTACTCTTCACTGGTTAGAAAAACTGGCTGGATGGCCAAGCCCAGAGAGTGGTAGTGAATGGGGTCAAATCCAGTTGGCAGCCAGTCACAAGTGATGTACTCCAGGACTCTGCGTTGGGGTCTGTTCTCTTTAACATCTTTATCAACAATCTGGGTGAGGGGATCAAGTCCACCTTCAGTAAGTTTGCAGATGACAGCAAGTTAGGTAGGAGTATTGTTCTGCACGAAGGTAGGGAAGCTCTACAGAGAGGGATCTGGACAGGCTGGGTTGATTGGGTGAGGCCCATGGAATGAAAATCAAAAAGGGC
>NW_010405187.1:22169-33831 GCF_000710305.1 Buceros rhinoceros silvestris | reverse complement strand
ACAGGCTGGTGGAAGAGTGCCTGGAAACTGCCTGGCAGAAAAGGACCTGGAGACTGAGGGACCTGGGGGTGTTGAGCCTGGAGAAGAGGAGGCTACGGGGAGCCCTTCTGGCTCTGACAACTCCCTGACTGGAGGTGGAGAGAGGTGGGGGTCAGTCTATACTGCCAAGGAACAAGTGACAGGACTAGAGGAAATGGCCTCAAGTTGTGCCAGGAGAGGTTTAGGCTGGATATTAGGAACAATTTCTTCCCCGTTGGGGTTGTCCAGGGCTGGCTTAGGCTGCCCAGGGCTAGTGGTGGAGTCCCCATCCCTGGAGGGGTTTCCCAGCCGTGTGGAGGTGCTGCTGAGGGACAGGGGGCAGTGGGGACCTGGCAGTGCTGGGGAACGGTTGGACTCGATCTTAAAGGTTTCTTCCAAACAGAATGATTCTGTGAGTTACCATGGTAGACAAAGTTTTAATTGTGTGTTTCATGTCTCATCCCTTAAAAGGGAAAAAGTAAACTTTTAAATTAGATAACCCCGAACTTAGACAACGGAGTTGCTTTTTAGTTCTTCCTTGAATTTTTAAGGGTTTTAATCTTGGTGGCAGGAACAGAGAGTTAAAAATAACACAAAGATCTCGTTTGCATCAACGGATGATTCAGCATCCATCTCCGCTGGTCTCCTTTACCTCCTCTGTTTATTCTGCTACATTTTCCTGATCTAAAGAGAAAACAATCTGAGAACAGTAAGCTGTTTGGAATAGAAATAGCTGGGTTGCATCCAAAGTGGCATATTTGAGTGTTTGTAGAAGAGGATTTGTAGAAAGGATTTAGCTTTGGCTTAGCTAATTTTGTCGTTTCAAAAGAGTATGTTGATTTCGGTACAATTAAGACAGGACTTCTTTTGGACATACATTATAATGTGTCAGTTCACTTTTATAATTAAAAATAAACTGTGTGACAGGAGATTTGTAAATATGAGACATTTGTGAAGCAAAGCAGAAAAACTCCAGGCCCTTCTCTGAAAGTAAACTGGGAATGGAAATCTTTCCCCATAGCCAACCTAATTCTATTAACTTCTTCAGCTGCTTTTCTGTAATGCTGTGTTCAATCTGAACATTGCCTGCATTAAACTACGTGCAGTTCATCTCTGATCCACTGAACGTAATGGAGTGAACTTTGAGATGAGATTAATTTGATTTGACAGAGTAAAGTAGTGATCCAGTCAGCACCGAAGTCTATAAAGTACCCAATGAGGTGAATTTTTTTGTGTTGAGTAAGTGTAACTATTCTCGCAGTTTCAAAGTGAGAGGAAGACACTACTACTTAAATAGAAATTGATTTATTCACTTAGGACAAAGATTGGAGACTAAAAGCTCTGTATTCAAGAATAAATTGAGATTTATTCTGGGTTTTAGAGTGAAAACACACGGTATTTGAAATCCGGCACTTCGGGGAAGTGGTTGTAATGAATATGTACAAAAGTAGAGTAAGGTGTATTGACAGAAAAAATGCATCTAGTGGAGAAAGGCAGGAGTGCCACTGCTTCAGGCACTCACTGTCTGTCAGTTGTATCCTTTCGCCTAATAAAGTGTGGAGTTTTCTTCTAATGTTCAGCCAGCTATGAAAAGGTCAAGCAAAGCAGAGAAACAAAAGCTTCAACTGCTTGTCTCATCCTTTTTGAGTTTGAAGTCATGCCAGCACAGTGCTAGAGATACTCGACTCAGTGACAGGGAGACTCAAATGGTGGCTCTGTGCATCCTTATGACTTTCCTCAAGGCTAAGGCGCCCAGAGCGATCGATGAATAACCAGTGCTGGCAAGCCAAGGGTACCACTGAGATACGAGCATTCCAGCTCGCTTTTGTAGAACTAGCACAAGTCTTCTAGCAGATTTTGTGACTTTAGTTCATGCCAAAGGATTATTTCGGTAAGGTTTGGATTAAGTTTGGTGCTTTAGAAGGGTATTATCTCAAAGGACTTCCATGACAATATGAAAATAATAGGATTTTTATTCAATATGAAAAGTTTAGAACTAGCCAGAGCCAGCAAAATACTTAAAGTATTTCTTAGGATATTGATGCTGCAAGTTTTTTACCTGCAGCTGATGCTTCAGCTGCACCTGTCCTTCTATTCCATATGCAAATCTTCATGTCATTTCCTCAGAGCTATGTCATTCTTCAGACTTTGAGAATATTCCAGTGTTTAAGTATTCACTGCAGAGCAAATTACCCCAAATTAAGATGGGTGACAAATGGAGATAATAGATCGGATCTGACTATTCTTAGTGCTTGAGAATGCTAGAGAAAAATGAAATTTCAGGTGTTAGACATTACATTGGAATGAATTGCCTCTATTCAAAATACTCAGGTGTTTTATTTCAGCAGCAATCGTGTTCATGCCCCATTGTGCCCTGGTTATGAGATGCTGAAGTTTCAGGCTGCTTGGAGCTCATCCTGGGAAGCAATGACAGGTGGACATCAGCAGGGTGGGTGGCTAATCCCGGGTGAGGACGTTCTCATGAGTGTCTGACCTATTTGACAAATGCAGAAACTCTAGAGAGATCTGGTGAAGTTTACATCCCCCACTCCTGCTCGATAGCAAACACCCAGTCAGCTTCCAAAGCGCTTGAGTTTGCCCTTCACAAAATCCTGAGAGGTATCTCATTTTATAATATCAGCTTGGACCAAAGTGGCGTTAATATCACACTGCAACAGCCTACCTTGGTCGCTTCCTATTTCCCTTAAACAATAATATTTTTGTAATTTCAGATTGCAAATTGGTAACCAAAAATAGATTGCTCTTGAACTAATCTATTTGCAACATCTACCGCAATCAGTCTAGCAGAGAAAGACAAGATGAATTCTAGCAGCTGCCTTTGAGTGTGGTCCTCATTTCACCCCCACTTTGGGCTCAGTGCAATTGCGAAACGAGGTTGTGTAACTGCCTCAAGGTCACCAAACGAATTACTTGTAAAAGGTAATGAAGGATTAGCTCCTTCCACCCTACAGTAACTGCCTCAAGGTCACCAAACGAATTACTCGTAAAAGGTAACGAAGGATTAGCTCCTTCCACCCTACGACATTTGTTTACAGAAGCCGATGCTGAATGAGTCCTCTGTGGTTTGAGGCTGGAGGGGGAGGCAGAGGGGGATTTAAGCTTCAGGAAGGCAAACGCCCAGGGGGATTATTCCTTCATAACCCTCATTTTGGTTATCCAGGTTCAATGTGCTCTCAAAGCAAAGCCTAGGGCAGATCTGTGGGGATTCAAGGTAGTGCACTGGCTTGTCCTTTTTCCAAAGACCTTGACATCTCCAGTTTCTGTTCGTGGGGCTAACGGGACATCTGCGAGAAAGTGTTTACCGGCTCCCTTTGAAAATACGCAGGGGCAGAGCTGTTACTTCAGCCGCAGCTCTATCAGCAGGGTAGTGGAGGAAGGACACAACTGGAGAAAATAAGTTAATTTACTTATTTGGAGAAAAAGGGGCCTGGCTGAATTTGGTTTTATTGAATAAAAACCCCTATTTTTTAGATCTAAATATTTCACCTTGGAATTTGCCAAGAAAACCAGAGCTATTCTCTTCCTGTTCAGTAAAACTTCCAGTTCTTCCCAATTTTCTGAACTGTGATATGTCAATCCCAAATTTCCTAAAAATAAACCACAACTCAGTTTTCTTTGGCAGTGTCATCTTTCTGATCTTATCAGGAGCTGACACACCTGTACTCCGGTGGCTGAGCACAGTCTTTTAATCTATTAATCTTCACACTAGTCGGGGATTACCTTTAGTTTGCAGAGAGGCTTCTGTGTTTTCATGGACCCAAAAGCTAAATTTTCAGAATAGATACGCGCCTAAACACAAAGAACTGTCAAAGGGGAGTTTAGAGGGAGCTTAAGTCCCTAACGCCTGTCTAGAGCACTGCGGTGACATGTTTATCTGCATATGTGGTTGCCTGGGTAACTTTAATTATTTGGGGTTTATTACTCCAATAAAAGCACTGACGCTAAAAGGAATTAATCAGGGAGAGGCTTTTGAAAGTTGTGCCAAATACCTCTCTGAATTTTTTAGTGCCACAATATCTTGGAAGATTAGGCTTGGATGATTATTTACTTTGAAGGTGACAGAATCAAGCTTGTGGTAATCATGGAGGAAATTTAACTTCAACTTCTATGCAAATAGGCCTCTGAATTCTTGATGTGCTTTATGTTAAAATTATGGCTCAGATTTTTTTCCCAGGGTTCTAAATGGTTTCAGATTTAAAATAATAGATATACCGAATGGTAAATGGAAAGGCGTGTACATGTTAACAGGAGAGTTTCCAGACTGTGGGTTAAGGGGTTATTTATTATTTATCTCTTGCAGACGTGGTTGCTTCAGAAGCACATTGACTGATAAAGCATATTCCAAAGATATTTTATTAAACTCCGCTAATTTTATAGATATTCTTGTTAGATTTTATGCTTTTACAAATACTTATTATTTCTTGTAAGATTTACCATTTCATGGCAAAAAACCTCCCCTATCTTCTGCCTTTAATAAGCTTCAATACATTCTTTGAAATGATCTGAAGATCAAATGGGCTTAATTTCTTCCAAGTGAATTACAATGCCTTCCGTAAGGAATTATAAACCCTACAAGCCTGTTACCAATTTTCAGAATGTCTGTGAGTCCAAGACAACATGTTAAATCTTTAATCACTGACTGGTTTAAATTACTAATAACTACTTTTTTTTTTTGTGAGTACTTTCCGGGCTTGTTGTTTTGAAGTGTCACAACCAGCTTCATCCTAATTTCTCTTAATAAATTCTCGGATTTATGTTCTTAGGTATTTATCACAACACAACCTGAACTGAGCCTCAGAACAGAACTTCAGCTTATATCACATTTAAGGACGTGCACAAGCTGTATTATCTTGATGTTATTTCTGAAGGAAAAGGTCCACATCTTGTGCATAATTTACAAGTTTTAGCCAACGTTAAACTGAGCAGCCTGAACAGCAGAAGTTTTTTTTTTATTGTCTAGTTTGATTCTTTTCAGTGAAGTTAAACTCAGCTGTCAACATGGCTTTATTTTGATACATGCCAATGTTGGTGGAGATGTAATGCTCTGTTCCAAGCTCCCCAAATCCAAGGTTGGTTTGTAGCTCTACCAGCTCTTTGGGTTGCTTCCCCTGACTGTTTGACGGGATTTTATCCCTTCCATCATGGTTTGCTGTAGGAAAGCAGCAGTTCACGTGTGGCATGGAGCAACTGGGGCTGAGTGGGGTGAATCACCGGAGCTGGCACAGCTTGTGAACCTCTGCTCAAGTGCGAGCTCTGGTGGTAGAGTCAGTGAGATGGACATCTGTAAAGTGTTGGTCTTCAGGAATTGTTCTGAGAGCAGAGACTTGGAGGTGATGGTTGCACGATGAAAAGTGGAAACTATTTGCCTTTACAAATTCAATTAAAGACCAAGGGAAAGCTTGAGGATGATTTATATGTGAGTAGCCAGTAAAACCTGTAATCGTTTCAAAGGGTGTTTTCACTTGCAAAACTACAAACTGTAAATGTGTAAAGTGAGGAGAACTGCGATTTGTCTGCCTGAAATGTCATAATGGTATTTTGCTCATGTAGTGAGCTCGGCTCACTTCATTAACCCGCTGTAATCCCTTTGTGCCATTAATCACAATGTCCATCATTCTGTCAGGCATCAGACTTTTCTGGGGAGATAACTGTCCATCATCTTCACGATCTATCCGATGACTTACCCTTTTGAATGACAAAGATTGTTTTATGTCTGGTTTTTCATAAGACTCCAATTCCATAAAGAGACTTGGGGCAAAATCCGCAACGGATCTAATCCTTAGAACAACTCTTTCATATTTTGCCAGCTGTCAGTCGCCTCCTGGTGATGATATAGAAGTCTGTCCTTACTATGTCCTTCCCACACTTCGTGCCTAGGGGTGGGCTGGGTATAGCACCTGCAATAGCAGCCCTTGGTGCAGGGATCTACCCTGTGGGCAAAGCCTTGGCCTGACTCGAGCATCACCAGCTATGCTGCTGCAGCCTGTCTGCTGGTGGAGAGGGCTCCCAGCGCAATGGGCAGCAGTGAGGAGTTGGGTGGTGCTCTCCACAACAGATCAATCAGCCAAAGCTCCAGGTAGCAAAAAATAATATAGTTCAGCTTGTAAAATCAGCACCATTCCAGTTTGTGCAAGCTGAGGATGTGGTACATAGAGAAAACTGGCAGATTGAAGGGAATTGTAGAGTATCTTCCCTTCTATCCTTCAGGAAAAACCCTCTGGAAAAGGGCATTAAAATGTGCTAAATTAAAACTTGGGTTTTTTTTTAATAGTGAGTTATTTTTATTTGCAGAATTGCGCCTCCCCCTCTCTTTTGAAGCTGAGAAAACGGGCCTGGAACATTCATATACAAAACTTCTAACAGCCGCTATATTCCCAGTTCTTTTATAAAGAACTGCAAGACCAAACATACCTTTTAAATAAAGTAATTTAATTTTATTTATGAATTAAGCTCTTGATCTAAAAATGTGGTTTGAACACGGTTTGGTTTTATGTGACTGAAATACAGATTAGTCATTGCTGATTCGAGTGTGCTCCCCTTCCTCTGAATAAAGAAGTGATGACAAAGCCCTGTATTTGGTAATAATTAGCAGAAATACATGCAATTTTAACCTTTATTTACCCAACTGATTGGTGCGAATGCTTCTAACATATTTTGCTTTTTAATCTGCATTCAGTTAGGCAGAAAACAACATGCAAACCCACAGTTAACCATGAAAGAAAGGTGGTAGATTATCTGTCCGTTTCCACTTGCACACACCCTGCAGCATGTGTGAGAGTTTGGGATTTTGCCTTGATAACTTTAGTCAGGAACTGATCTGAGAGGAGCTTTAGAAGAATCATAGAATCGCAGAGTTATTTGGGTTGGAAGAGAACTTTAAGCTCATCAGGTTCCCCCATTCCCCCAGCACTGCCAGGTCCCCCCTGTCCCTCAGCAGCACCTCCACACGGCTGCGAAACCCCTCCAGGGACGGGGACTCCACCACTGCCCTGGGCAGCCTGGGACAGGCTGAGACAACCCCAACGGGGAAGAGATTGTTCCTCAGGGACAACCTCAACCTCCCCTGGGGCAACCTGAGGCCATTTCCTCTAGTCCTGTCACTTGTTCCTTGGCAGTATAGACTGACCCCCGCCTCTCTCCAACCTCTTCTTCCCCAGGCTCAACCCCCTCACCCCCACCCCTCCAGGTCCCTCAGCTGCTCCTCAGTGCACTTGTGCTCCAGACCCTGCTCCAGTTTTGCTACCCTTCTGCGGACACGCTCCAGCCCCTCGGTGTCCTTCTGGGAGTGATGGGGCATGTTTGTTGTTTTGTTTTTCTTTCTGTAGATGCTCATACCTAAACCCACGTGCCTTTCTGTACTTGTTTGTTCCAGACGCATAGCTGCTGTAAGTCCCTTTTCTCTGACTGCTCGTGAATACTGCCAGGATGTGCAGGAGGCGGCAGACACTGCCCGTCCCCATCCGTCTGCTGCGCTGGAGGGTGTGTGGCTGCTGTGGGTCCCCTTTGCGTCCAGGGACACACCTCCTACTGGGAATGCTGAACCTAGATAGAATCAGCTGCTTGTGGCAGGGAACCACACAGAGGTTACGGTAATCCAGTCTCGAGTTTGGGGTGGATCAGTGGTGTTGTCCCGACAGTAGCTGCTTGGTGACATCTGTGCTGCAGGACCTCAGCACCACCGGTCCCAGCTTTGCTCTTTGTGCCAATTCTGCTGCCTGCAGAAGGATGTAAACATGGGAGATTTTTTGCCAGGCAACAGATCTAGGATGATTCCAGCTTCAAAATTAATAATTGGGCACCAATCCCTGAAACACCAGGGACTGGATAACCACCTAAACTTGGAAATAACTTCTTTTCTCTTTGGTATGTGAGAGTAGTTACCACATCATGGATCTTACTCAGAATCAGTGGAGGAATTGGTCAGGTTTTCTCCCATCTTCTAAATGTAGAAATTAGAAATCAATACTTTTAATTTTGGAAATCTTCTCTCTTAGCCCAACATGTCAAACAAAATAGCTTAGAAAGTGGTATAGAAGCAACACAAACTTCCATTTTTCACTCAGTTATTACATCTTGCTTCCAAAGCTGATGAAAGTGCAGGGGTTTGTGGCAGACTTCCTGGCCAGTTGCGGTTGCAAACCACCAAAACCCATGAGCAACACAAACTTCCATTTTTCACTCAGTTATTACATCTTGCTTCCAAAGCTGATGAAAGTGCAGGGGTTTGTGGCAGACTTCCTGGCCAGTTGCGGTTGCAAACCACCAAAAACCATGTTTTGTGGTTTTGTTTGGTTGGTTTTTTTACTAAATAAACTCCTCTGAAGAGTTTAACAAGAAAAACTTAAAAGTTTTGTCATCTTATATATGACTTGAAGATAGATGGCTAAATTTTTCCTTGCTGAATGGAATGTAATTTAATTTCTTTTCTGTATTTCAGCTGTTTAGGCTGAAATATTCCTGTAGAAGGGGCCTCACTTTCTACCGGTACAAGGATAAAAGAGATCACTAATCTGCACAATGCTTATGCTGTGGTTCTTATCTATGGTATGGGGAATTGGCCAAATAATCGGGTGGAAAAAATAATTTCCTCAAATATTTTTTGGGGGGAGTGTTGTCAGCGTTCTCTGAGTATCCACAAAGAAAAGAGCCAAGTGTTACTCTTGGAGTGGGTCCAGAGTTCTTGGATTGTTTTCTTTACACCCGATATTGAGGTGTTTTCCAGTGAAGAGCTCTCAGCTCCACTGAAACCTCTCTAATTAATTGCTTGTGCTTTAGTACACAAAGGTGAAAAGTGAGGAAAGGACACTTAGAGGCGTCCTGATCTTGTGAAAAAGGCAGGATTCCCAAAGAGGCTGCTGCGAACTCCCTGTGCTCCTATCTGTGGGACGAAGGGTGGTCCAACACCCCAAACTGCAAATTATTAAGTGACAGGACATAGCAGCATGTGACTGGACTGGGAACTCCTATTAAGGCAAACCACTGTCAAGTGAAGCTTTTATGGTGTTGTGACGTAGTTCTATAGATCATGTTTTTCTCCCTGAGGTGGTATACCTCTGGAAGGTCTCTAAATATAACAGAGCTCAACATCTTTGTTTATTACTCTGCATTTCATAAGGTAATGCCTCAAACTTAAAAGCACCTAAACATGTGTGGGCTTTTGTTTTTCAAGCGTGAAACAGTAGAAAAAAAAATAGGTAACAGCCAATGTGTTCCCTGGAACAGGGGCTGAAATCTAGATCCTAGTGGAAGATGCAGGTACTGAAGGACACGTCTATGATGGCAGGGCTGGGTCTGTAGAGACACTGGGTTAGTTCAAGCAGAGGTTCTCTAGGCATCAAAAGGAACATGGTGTACATGGTTCCTTGTCCAGTCTTTTCAGCTGAGGAATTGGAATCTAATATAAAATAGAAATGACAAGAGTAGTTCTGACGTGGAGCTCAAGTATTCACACACAAACATGGTTTTGTGTTTATGCTTTATACTCCCTGAAAAGTTAGAATTAAAAAGGAGCCTCCTGAGATGGTGACCATGTCATTCATTGGATGGCGTGACCCACACGAGTGCCTGTGGCAGCCCTTCCTGGTGACTTCCTTCATTTTCGGTTATGGTGCTGATAAACTGGAAACCTATAGCACACCCCTCACCGACTGGGAGTCCCCACACGGCTGCAGGTCCCATTGGATGGTCAGATGGTCTATTCAGATGGGCGTGATGTTTTCTTTGTGATCAGAAAGAAGCTGTACATCACTTATTAAGGATAATCCTGATCTTTCTGTTGGCTCTGGGCCACATTGCAAGTAGTTGCTCAGTTACAATAATGCTTTAAGGCTCAGAAATGTACTTTGTAAAACCTTTTGTGAAGCTTACGAAGTGCCGTGGGCTAACTGCATGATCAGCATTGTATAAATGTTAGTCATTACAAAAAATAATCATCATAATGATCGCCAGTATAACACTCAACCTGTTCCTTGGCTTCCTAAATACTGCGGTACCTTCAGACAACTCATCCCCGATAAGCTAGAGATGGTGCAACAACTCAAGCTTTGTATAAGCAACGCAACCAATCAATAATGTGAGCAGAAGCAATCACTTTCATTGACTTGAGCAGGTAATTTGTGTTCATCTCGCAGTGCGGCAGCATAGGAACATGGCGAGCAGCAAGCAGATAAAAGTGGCAGCGCGTCAATTGTTGCTGGTGGTTGGGGCCAATTACTGGAATTAAAATAACCTTTTTCAGACTGCAGCAAGATTAGCTGTTGACCCCCTTGGCCTAATACAGTCGCTATTATACTTATTCTCATCATTCCCTTTTCCCACCTTTGCTGGTTATTCTCTGTAATTGAATGCACCTTCTCTTGCACATATTTTTTCTGCTGTAGCCAGATTCTGTGGATTTGAAAAGCACCACGATCTTTCTATTAACACTGAGTGCCACTCTGAGTGTACTCATTGGATAGCTACAGTGAATCTAGGCAGTATAAAAACTTGAATAATCTATGTTATATATGATCTGTATAATACATATAGATTATATATAATATGAGGCTTGATTAATCTCTTATTGTATATAATTTTTCTCTGTTAGCAATAGGCCTTTTTCTGCTCTAATGATGTGGTTGTAACTGTGGAAATAGAGCACAAAATGTTTGAAAACCTTCAGAGCCAGTGTTAATCCATGTCCCATCTGAAGATTCCCAAGGAAATTGATGCTGATGAGAACCCTCCGGGACTTCCTGGGGAAGCAGGGCTTTGCCAGCCCATCTTCAGAGCCCTGCCTTGCACCTACTGACTTCAAAGCGATGTTCTAGAGAGAACTAAGTCTCCTAATAATGCCTACATGGTGGGTTTTTTTAGTGTATTATCTATTAATTGTTATTCTTAATTGGGAAGAAATGACACCTAGCCTAATGGCCAGAGGTGTAGATCAGAGCTGGCATAGGGTCAGAGTACGACAGTCATCACAGTTGCAGGCACAGCCCGAGCAATGCTAATCCTCAAAAAACCCTTGGACTTGCCATAGCTGACTTGGTGATACGTTTGTTATACAGTTTCAGGGAGGATGAACTATCTCGAACACCTTTATTTAGAAAACACAAATGTGTGTTCTTATGGCTGACTAGAAACAACATGCTTTGGAGTTGACGTGGGGAGGGTGCCTAACCTCTCAAATAAGATTTCCCCAACCATTACACAGAAACTGTAGGACTATTTGCCTTGTGGATCTTGGCACGAGGAAACTAAGCTCACCCCATGAGAGCACACTCTAAAGGGAGAAGAGCAAAGGTAACCCCTACGAACGTTCTGGCATCCTCTGCGCGCCTTTCTCTTTCCCCATGGAATTGCAGGTTGCCTTAAAGTGGCCTCTTGCATAGTCTGTAACTAGAACGTCAAGAGGTGATTGTCAGGCCTTGGGTAGATTTCAGCACAATCTAATTTTTTTGTGCAAAGATGTGGGGAAAATAAACCTGTGAAGCAAATGGAGTATCAAAAGGGTGCTTAGCTCTTCTAGCAATGTTTTTCACCCCTTCATCTCCCAGCCTTTCAGAAAGGAGATAACAACACAGTTTGCCTTTTATATAGGTAGAAGATAGAGACTGGCTCTACAACTGTGTTTCTCTTTCCC